>NW_026571018.1:36025097-36145097 GCF_026225935.1 Boleophthalmus pectinirostris
AAACATCTCCTTTTTCTTCCAAATTTCTTCCTAAAAAATCTCTTGGATTCTCAAACCTAATGCAGGTTCTAATCGAGGTTATATGAAACTTTATTTTTTATTATGCTTTGATGGATCACCCCAATATTTACACACATGTACTTTTAGAAGACAAAGAGACGTGTGTACCAGTCTGAATAAAGGCCACAGATTCTTTATGTATATGGGTTTAGCTCATCTGCTGCTTGCTGCTGTGTTCTAAATATGAAGTGAACACAAACCGCTCCAACTCACTTTGTATTGAAAAAACATCGCCCCTCTATCCAAACCTGCTGCTGTCAGGCTCATTCTGCTCTTAAAATGTTTGTATTAAGCCACTTTACATGATCCTGATATTTTTATTTCACTGTTTTGTCTGTAAATCTGTTCCTATTGTTAATTTGGAATTGGGATCCAAATTCACTCCTCTAACTGCTGGCATTGGTGAGCTTCATTTGACTGGAGCTGAACACTGTGGGTGACGCCACACTCACTCAGTGCTCTTCTTTACAGTCTATGGTACAGACCCCTGTGTAAACAGTAGGTGCACAGTGTGCTGTTCACATAGAACACTCATGTAGCACTGCAAACAGTGTACATATATATATGATTGTATATTTTCTGCCTTTACCAGCGCTCTTAGGTTTGACTCTAATCTCTCTCGACGATTTCCTATTTCCTAATCCCAGCCTTGATCTAATATTCATGACAGTAATCCTGGATTAGCACACACTTTTATTGGCTCACCGCTTCATGGAACACCAAAATGTGATGGTGAATAAGCACAGTCTCCCTCAGAGAGACAGGAGAAGCAAGCTCCACTAAACGCTTTTGGAATGTAAAAATGAAACCTTTCGTTATTTCCCTGAGCCTGGTCTTAATGAGCTGACAAACCCCATGCTCCAGTGTTGACAGCTCTTCACCTCCTCTCACTCGGCTGAAGTGGGAACAAGGAGAGAACCATCTGCACCAGCGCCAGACGCTTTCAAATACACAACACTATTATGCACAAATAAACTCTGATTTGAATCACACTGCCATGTTTGCTCATCTAAATCAGGGAGGTATTAATAGAAATAAGTGCCTGTCAACACACTTTTGAAAGAACTTTGAAAGAACAACCTGTGCTCTTACTGTTTTAAAACAGGTACAGTCACTACAGAACCTGGGCTGCGAGTGCCTTAGAGTCCCAGTATGGAACTTAAGAACCAAAAATATACTAAAATGAAAGCATCTTTTTATTATGAATATTTTATTGCAGTAAAAAAATACTGTGAGTGGGCTTGCATTTCCACAAACTTGACTTGGCCTGGAGGAGGGTCTTCTTTGGCTTGTTTCTTTGAAAATGTAAATCTTTTGGCTATAATCTTCTGCAGTACGATTTAAAACCTCTGCATCTCCATGGAGAATGTTCCGAAGTACGGTTTTAACTTTGTATTTCCGTGCAATCATGCAGTTCACGTGCCACTCACATCACCTTAAAACAGGGGTCACCAAACTTTTTTCTCTGGGGGCCACATGATCTCTCCTGACTGTGATGGGGGTCGGGTCGTGTAACAGAATTGTTTAACCCTGACGACGCAGATTATATTCTTTGAAAACCACCACACTTTCTTTACATGTCAGACAAACTGCTCGCTCCTCACACTGAACAAAAAAAGAATCGTCCACTGTTCTTTGAAAACTTGGCAACTTCTCTGTGAACTTTTTCTACTTTAACACTTTGCCGTTTTGCTGTCCTTATCTGCACTACAGAACTCTGCATGTGTGTTGACAGTCACTGTTTGATCTCAAGCTTATCAGGCGATGAAAATTCAATGACAAATGTAAATATGTGATAATAATTTAAATAGAAATATAAATACTTCATATAAATATCAATTTACTATTGAAAAAAATCAACAAAATATAAGATGCAGACGTGTTATTATTTGTCAAAAAGTAATTTTAGAAAACTAGGCCATGACAACTTTTGAGGACTGTCTCAGGGGTCAGTTCAAGTGGTGGGGGCAGAGGGGCTGGGGGGCTGGAGTCGACCCGTGGGCCTTCATTTGATGACCCCTGATTTAAAAGCCCAAAACTGACTCTTGTGAGCTTTAAGGCATGTTCTAAGGCTGCGTTCACACTGCAGCCTGAAGTGACCCAAATCCGATTTTTTGGCTTCTATGTTACCTGTATCTGATCTTTTAATGACAGTCTGAACGACACAGATCCGATTTTTTCAAATGTGACCCAGGACACTTGGATATGTGCTCCTGAAACCGATACATATCTGATCTTTTGACATGTGACTTCAGTCTGAATGACCAAAGCGCATTCATCCACCTACACGTTATCAACAAGACACAAACGTCACTATTCTGCGCTGAAGTAGGTGAAAATTGTTAATGAACTCCGTGTCACTGAAGTGAAGCACATCACCACTCACCACTCTTGGCTCCGTCTCCACATCCACACGTTCCTTTCAACGGACGTCGCTGCCACTGCTCCACAAAACACCACGGCCAAAAACCTCGTCCTTCTCCTTCTCAAACTCCTTAAAACAAGTAAGTTGTTCATGTTCTGGCTCCGGTACGAGAGGAACTTTAAAATCTCCAGGTGCTCGATGCTGCGTCCATGTTTGGACAACTTCTGTAAACACAGAGACGCTCGCTGCGGTTGACGTCGTCGTGTCTCCAGTGTCACATGCGGGACACTTTCGGGCCGTTTTAATGTTCACACTGGAGTCACATACAAGTCACATTTAATTGGAAATGTGAACGACCTCGCAAAAACATCGGATTTCACAAAAAAATCGGAATTGAGCGTTAAGCCCTGCAGTCTGAACGTAGCCTAATATTGTTACCTCCTCAGCAACATACATGAAGCTGCGTTTTGTTTCATTCACACATGTTTGAGTAATCCTGCAATGTTAGTTTATCTACATCTCTAAAGCTTGAAATGTTCTGTTTCACCTTGTGATGTCATGAAGTGGCAGTGTTCATGTTAACAACAACTACCCTTTACCATTTTTTAAGTAGAGATTTGCAATTCCAGGGCTGAAATCATCCAAATGATTCTAGTGAAGGATGCGAGGAGTTTTAGGTAACACTTTATTATGGCTAAATAAGGTGTAGTTATTATAAAGCATGAACAAAGGCTTAATTACTAATGAACAAAGTCTTATTAATAATGATTCACGCTTAGTAACTACTTAATTACTACCTTAATTAGCACTTGCACTTAATTTGTCTGTGCTGTAAATAGTTTCTCATAATTATTTCATACTTAATTACTCATGAACTAACCATTTGAGCATTTATTAATGATTAGTAAACTATGAGAGAATGATTTACTAATAATGCAATGCAATGATAATTCAGGCAGCTGTTATCTGTTCGTTAAGTCTTTTTGAGAGCTTTTCTAAAGTGAAGACTAATTATGCTTTATTAAGTATTTACTAAGCATGAATCATTATTAATTAAGTCTCTGTTCACTATTAATTAAGTCTTTGTTCATGCTTTATTAAGGCTAAATAATGTGTAGTTATTATAAAGTGTTACCGAGTTTGAAAACACAGTGGAGCATTTTCCGTATTACCACATGACATCACAAGGTGGAATGAGTGTTTTCTGTTTGACAAATCTCACTGTGTGAATGAAACAAAACATAAGTCCAGGTCTGTTTTTGATGAGGAAACATTATAACATATAACAGAATAGAGTCACATGGACCTTTATCGTGCAGACAGAAGACACATCCAGATCTTGGACATTTGATTCCGTGTTTATTCTCCACTCGTTTGTTTGTGTTGTACGTTTCCCTGTGAGCACGCCCTGCTCTCTCTGTCTCTGTCTGTCTGAGCTGTGGGAGTCGTGCTGGATGAAAATACATACTGGGTCAGACCTCCTCATCGCTGACTCTATAGGCTCTTACGTAGGATCAGTGTAGGATCTGTTTTAATCCTGCTCTTTGAAATGTGCCTCTGTGTCTCCACATAATGAACCGCCTCGTCTTCATGTGAGGCTTATGAATGTAAACATGTGAGATCTGTCTCCGTCTGAGAGGAGGAGGCGGGGACGGAGCAGCGTGAGTGTTCTGTAGCATCACATTACGAGCTCATGACAGCCATTTTGTCCATAATAATTTGCATTATTCCATAAGTTGCCGTGGGCACCGCCATCGTCACTGGGACTGTATTATCTTAAACTGGGCTGCTGATCTTGACTGCAAATCAGTTCTGTTCTGTTTTAAAGCCTCCAGAGAATCAGTGCAGTGTTGACTTGTTGGTCACATGAACACTTCTCATTATGCTCTTAAAATGTTTGTATTAAGCTGCTTTACATAATCCTGATGTTTTTATTTCACTATTTTGTCTGTAAATCAATTTCTATTAATATGGAATCGGCGAGTTTCATCTGACGTCATTGTTATTAAAAGCCCGCGTTGCTGCTGGGAAATATTTTGGTCGGAGGCAAGAAACACGGTAGCGTCAAACACAGTGCGTAACCTCGCATTTTTACCCCGATAATGGTAAATTCCTGCTGCATTATCGGATGCACAAATAGAAGCACGGAAGAAGGAAAATGTCTTTTTCGTATTCTGAGTGAAAAGAACCGCTAACGGTGAATTAAACGACTTTCAAACATCCGCAGAGCAAACGTAGAAGATCCTAACAAACCGTGGACTCCAACAAGTTCAACAACACATCGAGACTCTTGGAGGTTTTCATCTTTTCTGCTGTGAATGGCCCAGGAGTTTCCACCAAGTCATTGTGGATATCGCCCAAGTGAATATTTGTCCAGGTAGTTGGCGATTCCGACCAGAAATTTGGTTTGGTCCACCTTTTGTCGGGGTTGAAAAGGGTGATTTGTCGTCCATCGATGCTTATGACCAATTTCTGGTCAAATGGTCTTGGGTCCTCTGCCGTTAGAGTGGATAAATAACCGGGATCAATACCCTTTACGTGCTTTCTCGCTCCGTCCGTCATGTTGAATTAGTGTTTACTGCCGCCGACCAAAATAATTCCCAGCATGCAACGCGCGCTTTTGTCAACAATGAAACTCGCCTATTGGGATCCAAATTCACTCCTATAACTGCTAGGCCTGGTGAGCTTCATTTGACTGGAGCTGAACACTGCGGGTGACGTGAAAATGTTACACAGATCAACTTTCTCAAATCCACTGGTCCTAAAGAGTTGCTCCAAATGTTTAATCACCATTAGATTGGCCTCGCCGGCAAGATTCATTCTTATTTTTGTGAGTTCACAAACTCTTGAGAATCCATCTTGGTCAACTCCAACGAAGCAGCGACCAATCAGAGGGCAGTGTTGTGGTTTGGGCAGAAGCCAGCATGAAACAAACCAAAACATGGCGACACGATAGATATACTTGAGCCTATTTTAAGCATCGATAAAGATCGTCTTTAAAAGCATCGTCTTTAGTTTGTGAAGAATGTACAGAGTGAAGAGCTTCGTGGAGGGAAAGATGCTTTTCTCTCAACTGGATTTAACTCCAGTTTGGCCTTTGAGTTGTGTTACTGTGAGACTCCTGATCTTTGGTTCTGACCTCTTTCAGTGAATGCATATAACTCAGACTCCAGACAGCTGCACATATCAGTCAGGTCAGAGACAGGTTACCGTTGCATCATTTACAGAAAAAGTCCAGTTCCCATCACAGAAATAACTTGTTCACATTGAATTGATTGAAAAAGTAGTGGAGAAAAGCGGTGATCGTTTTCTCAGTGTGGAGCTGGTCTCAGGCTCAGTCTAATGACGGTAAATGATTAAGATTGGAGTCTTTATCTGCTGCACAAGTCGAGAGGCTCTGAATAAAGCTCCTCTTCACTGATGTTATTAAAACAGAATCAGTCTCAGTTTGAAAAAGAACAGTGTGGATGACGGCAGATTTACACAGGATTATACTGTTTACGTCAAATAAGAACGCTGCCAAAAAGTCTTTCATAACACCTTGAAATGAAGGTTTTCAGTCTGGTCACCGCTCCCTCTGTCGCATCTCAAACCAGAACCAAACATGAACGTCCAATCAGGTGAGTTTATTTCAGTGATGCATGTGAAGCGAAGGAGCTCATTGGTTAAGCATCATTTTAAACAAAATGACTTTTTAGTTTAGTGCTTCGCTTGTTGATTCTGCTGAAAACCGTCATGTTTTCCAGCCCACGGTGATATATATATATTTTTTCTTCCTTTTCTTTTTCCTTGTGTGGAGCTGTATTTGTTTTGATACTGTTGGTCCATGCTTGAGTAACAGACCCAGGTTCTGGGCCTGTTGGGCAGATTAAATGTTTCCTGTAAAACACAGGGAAGAATGAGACAGGCAACCGTGAAGTTTCTCTTTGCCTCACTTCTGTCATATTGGTGAGGACCTTTGATGTCACAAAACCGCCTCAAGGCGTCACCTACTGGCGCAAGGGTGTAATTACAGGTAAAATTAAGTTATTATCCAAATTGCTAATTTGAGTGATTTGAGTAATTGGTAACACTTTATAATAACTACACCTTATTTAGCCTTAATAAAGCATGAACAAAGACTTATTAATAATGATTCACGCTTAGTAACTACTTAATTACTACCTGAATTAGCACTTAACTTGCACTTACCTGTGCTGTAAATAATTACTCAATACTTCTTAATTACTCATGAACTAACCATTTGCATGTTTACAAATGCATATTTAAGTTCACATTTGAGCATTTATTAATGATTAGTAAACTATGAGAGAATGATTTACTAATAATACAATGCAATGATAATTCAGGCAGCTGTTATCTGTTAGTTAAGTCTTTCTGAGAGTTTTTCTAAAGTGAAAACTAATTATGCTTTATTAAGTATTTGTTAAGGTTGGTCAAATTCCAGAAAAACAATAATGCATTACTAGTAAATCATTCTCTCATGGCTTAATAATCATTAATAAACGATCAAATTTGTACTTAAATATACATTTACAAATGCACACACAAATGGTTAGTTCTTGAGTAATTAAGTAAGAAATACTTATGAGTAACTATTTACAGCACAGGTGAATTAAGTGCAAGTTAAGTGCTAATTCAGGTAGTAATTAAGTAGTTACTAAGCGTGAATCATTATTAATTAAGTCTTTGTTCAGGCTTTATTAAGGCTAAATAAGGTGTAGTTATTATAAAGTGTTACCGAGTAATTTGAGTAATAACATATTACCAATACATACAAAAATAAAACATAACATGAAAACACATTACTGTATGTCACACTTGTCTCTGATTGGCTAATCCACCTGTCAGTCACACCCATGTGAACTCTGGGAGATTCACCAGTGACCAGACTCACGTGAAAATGCTCTTAATACATAAGGTAAAAGAGGAATCCCGTTGGACCACTGCAAACTGTTTAAAGGTTGTATAGAGGATTTTTTTAAGGGAAGAGAAATACAGCGACAGTTCTTTTACAAATGTTGTGCATGCGTGACACCACCTTCATCCTCCACAGCTCCTCAGTAGAAACACCTCCTCCCGCCTCTTTACTCTAAAAATCACGTTTTTTTTTTACAGCCAGTGCGCGTTCAGAATTACTGTTGAAATGACATGTCTAGAAATAATTTAGCAACCGACGCGTCAGTTTTTAGACCCTTCGTCCGCTTCATTCGCGCAATCGCTGGAAGGAATCTCCAAGAATCACCTCGGTTTGTCTTCGCTCCTTTTCCCCTTCTCTTCTTCTTTCAGCGACCTCAAAAACCGACTTTCTTTTGCGGCAAACTGGTTGTGGATTCTCGTTCGCCATCGCAACAAACTTTGTGCGAAATGTGAGGAAGCGACAGTTTGAAAAAGCCTCTAAGAACCGCTGCATAAACCACGTGATCCCCGCATCCCGACGAGTCAGTTACACTAGAAACGTAGGGAGTTTGATTGATGACCTGACAGCCAATAGATAAAGAGGCAGCCTCGTTTTCTATTGGCTGATGTTTATCTGGCTTCAACACGTCCACAGTTGATAAATTTTCATTCTTTTTTTTTTTTGGTCATCATAATTACAAGGCTGCTGCGTCTCTGTAATGGTATTTTAAACTTTCATTGACAATTTGAAACAAAAAAAAAAAATCCTCCATACAACCTTTAAAATGAGCTTTGTTTTTCACAATTTGAGGCGGTAAACTCAGGTACAGCACCTTTAATTCAAGGAAACAGCTTGGACACTCCATTGTACTACTAATCCCAAATAAAAAGTCCTTGCACAGGCTGTAAAACCAGTCACAGTACACTCTCATATTCATCGTAACCTTCAGAATGTTCCAGAGATCCCTTTTCGAAGGTGGTTATCCGTGCCCTGCTTTGCTTTGGATGATAATGATCTGTCCGCACTGCCTTCACACCTCCACAGGGGGCACAAACGCGCTGTCAGACGCCAAATTGGCCCCTAAGAGAGAGCGGGAAGAGCCCCTGCACGGCGGGCTTGCAGGTTCTATACCCCCCGAGGGCAGTTAGAGGCAGTAAAAGAGCCCCATCACAGCCACACGTCCATTACCAAGAGCAGTGGGGCAGAAGCAGGCATCGCAAATGGGGCAGAAGGAGGCGAAGTGGCAGCACAGATTTTTGGGTGTGAAAAGGGTAAGGTCAAAAATAACATACCAAGATTTGATATTTGCAAGAAGTATTTAAAGTGGAGGTATTATGTAGGAATGGGCATTCGATTACATTTTTTAATCGCTCGTCGAAAGAATTAAGAATAGATTTTCAATGAATCAATAACGTTTTTATATAATATATATATATATATATATATATATATATATATATTATTTTTTTTTTACAATTGCTAATCTGCAGAAATAAACTAAACTTTACAACATATAAACCATAAACACTCTAGAGCCACATCAGCTGTTTATTGCAGCTTTGTGCGCATTTGTTTATGTTTTACAGAAACAAAACTTAAAACTCATTTGCTTAAACTATAAGCACTGAATAAAACAGCTCTTTCCTTGTTTGCTGATGTGGGTCAACTTCTGAAGGAGGTGACTCTATGAATATGAAAATGAATATGAGTGTTGATTGTGATGATGGTTCATGTTTTCAGAGATCAGACGTGTGCGGGTTTAGAGCAGATCTTTATTTAACATCATTTCACTTTATTTATGTTGGTCACTTTATTTATTTTGGCTTCTGTTGTGATGAAAAGACTGAAAAGTGTTTGTCTTTTGGACGCATGTGCACTTAACTTTATGTTGCAGTAACTGGGATACTGTGTTTACATGCACCATGATAAAACCAGGATACTCCAAAAAAACGATCATCCCCGGGACACTGATGTGCTGTAAACACTCACTGAGTGGAACAGAGTCTCCAAGGAGCCAGAGCCCAAACGTGGGACTGTGAGACAAAACTCCAGTGTTTGTGTCAGACGCAGCCTCGTCTCCTTATGCTACACACAGTAAACTACATTTGGTTTGTCGATTAAAAATGAACATGATTGATGAAATTTGTCGACTAATCGTGCCCATCCATAGTATGATGCAAACTCAGCTTTATACAGACAGTTTTGTGCCATATTATAATGTTTCTCTTCCAAAACATGCCTGAAGAGGTTTTATATCCTCCATGCATAATTCGATCTCTCCTGGGTCCTATTCAAACCTTCCTTATGGTTAGGAATATACATATGGTACAAAGCTCCGCCCACAAGTTTACATCCCCCATGCTCCACCTAGTGCCTCTGCTCAATTAAATTTCTCTCCAGCAACTAGGTCAGGAATCGGAATACACTAAACAGTTCGCAAAAACCCCAGAAGTGCAAGTTCGGGCACCAGCCAATCAGCGAAGAGACATATATTCAGCGTTGTCAACGATTCCCGAGATCGAGGATTTAAAACCAGAACAAAGAGAATGTTTAGTGAATTTTATCAAGGGAAAAGACGTTATTGTCCTTCTTCCTATGGGATTTTGAGAAAGCTTATTATACCAGTTAGCCCCGTTACGTCACGACCAAATAGCAGCAATTGGTTAAACGGTCTTCATCGTTGTGATGAAGAGGAGCTGAGTCGAAAGGCGAAGCTCTCGATTTACCGGTCAGTCTTCGTTCCTACTCTCACCTATGGTCATGAGCTCTGGGTAGTGACCGAAAGGACAAGATCACAGATACGAGCGCTCAAAATGAGTTTCCTCCGCAGGGTGGCTGGGTGCTCCCTTAGAGATAGGGTGAGGAGCTCAGTCACACGGGAGGAGCTCGGAGTAGAGCCGCTGCTCCTCCACGTCGAGAGGAGCCAGTTGAGGTGGCTCGGGCATCTGTTCCGGATGCCTCCTGGACGCCTCCCTCGGGAGGTGTTCTGGGCATGTCCCACCGGGAGGAGGCCCCGGGGAAGACCCAGGACACGCTGGAGGGACTATGTCTCTCGGCTGGCCTGGGAACAGCTCGGGGTCCCCCCGGAGAAGCTGGAGGAAGTGTCTGGGGTGAAGGAAGTCTGGGAGTCCCTGCTTAGACTACTGCCCCCTCAACCCGACTCCGGATAAGCGGAAGAAAATGGATGGATGGATAAAAGTACCTGCCTACTGTCGAGAGAATGAATTCTAACACTGCGAGGTCAAACGGTTTGTACAAAGTGAAACAAAGTAAAACCAGCTGATGAATCAGGCTACTCCAGCACGGCCATTTTCCATAAATATAAAAAAACAATACACTACAACATAACAAACCTGACTCAATGTGCAGTAGTTTCATTAGCCGGATACGAGGTGATGGTGCTGTGATAGCGCTCTGAAAGGGGAGTGACTTAGTGCAGAGAGCAAAGGAAGGGTGGACTCCCTTTTGGAGCTTTTGACCTTGTTATAACGTTCTCACCAAAAACTTGCACGAAGAGGTTTTAGAAGTAATCTAGTGATCTCACCCTCCTTATGATTAGCAGTACGATTCTGTCCAAGGCTCCACCCACTAACCTACACAATAATACTCCACAAATATACAAAAACATGATGCAAAACAACACACAACAACTTCTCAACATGGTGATCTATGTTGTGCGTTAACAATATGACCCCACAAAAGTTTAATGTCACCTCTTTGAATAGTCTTTTTGCGCCCCCTGCTGTCCAGTTCTAGTTAGTGTCCGTGCTCGAGGACACTGCGATAGACACTTATCGCCGCACGGCCGTTTACCCACAGATTTGGATAACACTTTTATAAGAGAATATTGACCAAAATCCACCTTTGGGACCGGTCAGACCTCACAACCTTTGCTTTTACATCGCTCATAAAACGTCGAGAAACCCCGATCCATAGCGTGACCTTTTGCGGCTGCTCCTTCACACTCCCACGGCCGCGCTCGTTAATTCTTTCATTTCACGTTTTTTAAAATCACGTTTGTAGAATCCCCCGTAACCCGACGTGGCCGAAATGGTGAGAGAAATGTAATAGTGATCTCATCCTCGTGACGGTCTGATGTTCTGGTGAAGTCGTCAAATTGTGATCCACTGTTTCTCAAAAGGTGCATTGTGTAACTTTTCTGGAGGGTCTACTCACTGCTTGTTTCTATGGAGATGTCATTGTTCTGTTTAGAATGTTCCACAGTGTGATGTTAAAGAGTCACTAAACACCAAAATCACTTTTTTTTCCTACTGATTAACTGTGTAAATGGGTCTAAAATAGAAGTGTAAGTGTAGGTGTCCCTGGCCTTATTTTGGCATTTTAGTGCATATTTGTTAAAAGTCTGACTTTTGGGTCAAAGCCGAGCCTGTATCGGCCTCTTTAGTCTAACCAAGTGGTACAGATCCTCTTATAGGCGAGTTTCAGCTGACGTCATTGTTATTAAAAGCCCGCGTTGCATGCTGGGAAATTTTTGGTCGGAGGCAAGAAACACGGTAGCGTCAAACACGGTGTGTAACCTCGCGTATTTATCCTCGATAATGGTAAATTCCTGCTGCATTATCGGATGCACAAATAGAAGCACGGAAGAAGGAAAATGTCTTTTTCGTATTCTAAGTGAAAAGAACCGCTAACGGTGAATTAAACGGCTTTCAAACATCCGCAGAGCAAACGTAGAAGATCCTAACAAACCGTGGACTCCAACAAGTTCAACAACACATCGAGACTCTTGGAGGTTTTCATCTTTTCTGCTGTGAATGGCCCAGGAGTTTCCACCAAGTCATTGTGGATATCGCCCAAGTGAATATTTGTCCAGGTAGTTGGCGACTCTGACCAGAAATTTGGTTTGGTCCACCTTTTGTCGGGGTTGAAAAGGGTGATTTGTCGTCCGTCGATGCTTATGACCAATTTCTGGTCAAATGGTCTTGGTTCCTCTGCCGTTAGAGTGGATAAATAACTGGGATCAATACCCTTTACGTGCTTTCTCGCTCCGTCCGTCATGTTGAATTAGTGCTTCTTGCCACTGACCAAAATAATGCCCAGCATGCAACGCGCGCTTTTGTCAACAATGAAACTTGCCTATTAAACTACTCACACAATCCATTCTGGCATATAAAAAAAAAAAAATGGACAAGTGCAATGTGACATAAAAAGTTTACAAATCGCTATTTAATATTCTAGACATTTAAACATCATTTCATTGTGTAATGAGGACTGAAATATGTGGAAACTTGAGTGCCGGCTAGTAATCACTACAGGGTGTCGGGACAGGACAGCAATAATAGAAGTTCAGGTGAGTTAGAAGAATGAGGGAGTCGACATCCAGGTAAAAGAAGAAAGTTTCTTTAATGTCTGAGTGCGTAAAGACGTGTGTGGTTCTCTACAAGAGAAAGAATAAACAAATACAAATAATATATTAATAATAAATCAAAATGGTGGTTACATAACAGATGACCTTGTGATTATTTACATAATACTGCAGATTACAAAGTGGCCGACAGGGGGCAGTATGGTCGGTACAGTTGTAATAGAAATGGATCTAAATTAAATCACCCAGGTTTAATTAATACAGAGGAAAATGCACATACTGTATATATAGGCGAGTTTCATTGTTGACAAAAGCGTGCGTTGCATGCTGGGAATTATTTTAGTCGGCTTCAAGAAACACTTAATTCAACATGACGGACGCAGCGAGAAAGCACGTAAAGGGTATTGATCCTGGTTATTTATCCAGTCTAACGGCAGAGGACCCAAGACCATTTGACCAGAAATTGGTCATAAAGCATCGACGGAGCCAAATCACCCTTTTCAACCCCGACAAAAGGTGGACCAAACCAAATTTCTGGTCAGAATCGCCAACTACCTGGACAAATATTCACTTCCGGCGATATCCACAAACGACTTGGTGGAAACTCCTGGGCCATTCACAGCAGAAAAGATGAAAACCTCCAAGAGTCTCGATGTGTTGTTGAACTTGTTGGAGTCCACGGTTTGTTAGGATCTTCTACGTTTGCTCTGCGGATGTTTGAAAGCCGTTTAATTCACCGTTAGTGGTTCTTTTCACTCAGAATACGAAAAAGACATTTTCCTTCTTCCGTGCTTCTATTTGTGCATCCGATAATGCAGCAGGAATTTACCATTATCGGGGATAAATACGCGAGGTTACGCACTGTGTTTGACGCTATCATGTTTCTTGCCTCCGACCAAAATATTTCCCAGCAGCAACGCGGGCTTTTAATAACAATGACGTCAGCTGAAACTCGCCTATAACAGATGGCTACTGGGGATTTGTGAAATAAAGAAAACAGGCATTACAATGGTATTCTAAATTACACACTTCACGGTGCGTAATTACACAGCCACGAGCCTCGAATACAAAACGAAAGCCACAAAAACTTCAACTTCAAAACTGCACAAAACACAGTCAAACTACAGCTACAAAGTCTAAACATAATACCACTCATACACACACAAGAATACTCACATCTAAAGGACGCACACCATCATTCAGACATTAAAGTGTCTGAGACAGAGCCGATGCACCGAGCGTCACGCCGCTATATTGACTGAAGCGTTCGTGACTCACGCGTTGTGCAAGCGCGCCGCTCTTGTGCCATCTCTGCTAGGGACAGGGGGAAGTAACAAAAATAACCAAGATGTAGAAATGGTAAAACTAAAGTTGTGATTTATTTAAAAGAATTGTAAGACCAAACTAACAAAGGAATGATATTTACAAGAATTAACAAAAAGAGGCTCTAAACAGATATATATCTAAAAGTAGGCTAACAAAAACAGTACACAGAATGACAAATAACAAACACAAAACCAGTCTCCAAACTCACAAAGGACGACTAGTGTCACAAACACATTTAAACACAGCACAAGAGACACAAACTAAAGCGGCACGTAAGTCCACAGACAGAACAGCTGCCGTGAGTAGCAGGGGGCGGGTCCTTTTATAGGGCTGATGCTTCAGGTGTAGGCCCACGATTGGCCAGGTGTTCCAGCTTTCCACCTGTCAGCGTGAGGGGAACCAGGCGCCGGCTGAACTGAGTCCACCAATCACAGCAGGGGATCTGGATACGGAGGCTTGCATGCACACAGGAGGAGCTGGAGACCGCTGAAGAAAACAGTTCTGTGCCCCGATGCGGAGCTTCTGTCGACCGGAAGGTGAGTCTGTTCTGGGTTTATATCCCGTTGGAGATGGTTCATGTTAAACTTTACAGAGATCATACATGTGCGTGTCGTACGTGTGCAGGTTGAGCGCATCTCTTTATTCGACAGCACTCATTTCACTCATGTACAGTCACTTTATTTACATTGCCTCCCGTGCAAATTCTCCCTTTTTCTATTATCCCCACTCATTTTTCATGTTTTGTTTTTCAAATTCCATTCACTTCAAATTAAAAATCAAATGTTACATCCAAAAAAGTTACCCTGATTTGTCAGATAAAGAAAGAGAGGTAGAGCGCTTCACTGGGTCTTGAAAGAGTAAAAAAGAACAGTACAGGTGCTCTCTCTACGAGGGCTCAAACACTGGTCTTAGAACAAAAACTTACCCTTAAAGGAAAATGTAAAAATGGGTAAAGTACAAACCCGAGGCACTCCCACTGAATATATTAAAAGTCCTTTATTGCATGAAGAGACGCCATCGTGTTTCGACCAGCAAGATAGTCTTCTTCAGGGCAACGTACAAGGATTTGATTGGTAGTTTTCCCAAGTACTTTTTTACTCTTAACTCTTTCCCCCATGAAGACGACATTTGACGACCCCCTTGTTTCCTTAATGACGTCTTTTGACACCTCTGCTGTGTCACTAAAGACGTGATTTGACGACCTTTAGAAACACCTTGGTTTTTCACATTTAAAACAGAGACTGTGATCGGTGGAGACCACTACAACCCACACTAGACTGACCAACAGGATTCAAGGATATGTTTTTGCCGATTTTTTCCGAAGTTAATCGAAGTAGTGACGATGGTAGCTTCCGGAAAAAACACAACACGAAACACGTGCAATGGAAAGATCGCGGCGCTGCGACGCACAGTTTTAGAAATAATGAGGAGCGGACGTATTTTATGGATAAAGTTTACGAGAAAGTGACCAAGATAACAAATACTGGACACCCACTGACGGGGAAGTTTTATTGTTATATTATTATATTATTATATTATAATAAGATAAATGAGTTGAATAAATTAAATAAGTTGAACAAGCTAAATTAGTTGAATAAGTTAAGTATAATTTTTATTTTTTTATGAATATAGTTTTCAGAACATGCAGATAAACTCTCATTTTCAGTGAGTTGTTATAAACCTGTAAATGAGTTGAATCACATTTAAACATCCAGAAATGAAGAGTTCAGAGTCTGAGGTTTATGTCTGTGTTCACTCAAATATGTCTGTGTTACAATTAAGCTCATGAGTGTGAAAATAACTTTATAATTCACTCGTGGAAGTGTGTTTTCTTTTATGCAGTTAATGGGTTGTTCCTAGTAGACGTCCACGGGGGAAAGAGTTAAGTCATTTCTTGGACCACTACTTTGTACTTCTACTTGAGTAATATTATTTTGACATGATGTTACTGTTACTTGGCTTCTCTACCTCTGCTCATTTCTTGTATTAAATCGTGTCCTTTCAATTTCGCTGTTTCCAATGAACCAAATGTAAAACGATGATCAGCGAGGGTTTACGACCTGAGTGAAACTTTACTACATAATAAATACTTTTCACACAAAAACATGATTTGGAAGCATTAAATGTGAAATGCCGCGGCTGTCCGGAGACTCAATAAATAGCGAGCCTTTTTAAGATTCTTCCTTTAATAGCAGTATCTGATGAGTCTGGCCCTCCGTCACCTCGCGTTGGCTCGAGGACCAGGTGCACTATTGATTTTGGCGTGAAGGAAGTGATATAGAGTTTCTCCACTATATCACCGGCTTTATTAATTTAACACTTTTACACCGAAAGACTGGGTAAATGTAAAATGTCACTTTTATGGAATCTCTTGAAGAATGTGGACTGCAGCATGGGCGAAATCTGTCACCTCACAGCAAGAAGGTCTTTGGTTCGACTCCCAGGAAGCATGGAGTCTTTCTGTGTGTTAAGTTTGCATGTTCTACCTGTGTCTGGGTGTTTCCCTCATCAACTGTAAACTCCAAACCCTCCAGTTAAGGTAGTTATCAAGTAGCTCTGGTTACCACAGTAACATCTTTGCTTTGTAGCAGTGTACTTTTACTCCTACTTGAGTAAAATATTTGTATTGAAGTAACAGTACTCTTAGGGTAGGGTGACCAAACGTCCATTTTTCCCTGGACATGGACGCCCAGGACAGGACGCAAAATACGGACTTTTTTTTTTTTTTTTTTTTTAAGTGATGCAAATGTTCGGGTTTTCATTACCTGTTCATTGGGGGCATTAAACTGAGCGTCTCTCGTAGCGTCTGTGACGCAGAAGGAGCGAAACACAAACAGTCGGTCAGTCTGCAACATACCGAAGCACAAATGTGCATTTAACAATGACTTGGACAAGAAATTCTCCGTTTTCCATCCCGGTCGAGACAAGTGTGAGTCCATGTGCACAGGTTGTGAGGTGAGAGGACAGTGTCCCTCGTTTATTGCAGGGGTTATGTTCTAAAAATAACCCGCAACAGATGAAATCCGTGAAGTAGTCAACTTTATATTTTACAATTATTCTATCTGTGTTAAGTCTGTAAAACCCCTCAGCACAAACTTTATACACTTTTCTCACACAGGACACTTACAATCCTTTTTACTTCCTTCTTAAAACTTATTGCTGCTATCGTCCTTTTGTTATTTTCCTCCTTCTTTATGTAACAAACTGAAGATTCATTCATTCCGTAATGGAGCCTACAGTGCTGTTCTAAGACCTGTACAGGTCCATTTTTGGAGACCCCCACTACACACCCCACCTGCCCAATAACCCGTGATTATATCAAGCTTTTGCACTGCCTACGCCACGGACTGAACTAAGACTAAACCAGGACTAACCTAGGACTGATTCCAGGACTGAAGAGGAGGACTAAACCAGGACTGAACTAGCACGAAAACAGGACTAAACCAGGACTAAACCAGAAGTGAAACAGGACTCACTCACTCACAGGTCAGGACTCCTGACCGCAGGAGAAAGGACCGATGGAGAGCTCCACACCTCACGGAGGTAAACACGGCAATTGCTGCGCAGTGATACGAACGGAAAGAAAATAGTGCCAAGCGATAATGAGGTCTGACTTTTTTGAGGTTGATGGTTTTGTGATGCAAATGTATCACTCTTTTGAACACAGATTGTTTTGAGAAGAACAACTTGCCGGACTACTTTCGTCAACACCGAAAACAGCCAGTATCTCGACTCACCGGACGCTGTCAAGAGTAAGTCAGTGTTGATGCACGACACTGCTCACGAGGATGACAGACAGATTTATGTAAAAAATCCCGAGCCAAAAATAACAGTTTCCTTACTTTAAAAGGTCCTATATTATGCAAAATTGACTCTTGTGAGCTTTAAGTCATGTTATAATGTTGTTACCTTCTCAAAAACAGACCTGGAGTTGTGTTTTGTTTCATTCACCCTTTATTATTAGTCTGTCTACATGTCCAAATCTCAGACTGCTCCGCTCCACCTTGTGATGTCATGTAGTAGTAGTTTTCACGTTAACTGTTGCTTTTACATTTAGTTCAGCAGATTGACAATTCCAGGGCTGAAATGATCCAAATGATTCTAGTGAAGGTGTATTGAGCACCTTTTCACCACATGACATCACAAGGTGGAGCAGAGTGTTTTCTGTTTGAGAGAAGAACTAAATGTGCAGGGTTTGTGTGTTAAACGTGTGAATGAAACAAAACACGACTCCAGGTCTGTTTGTGATGAGGAAACTACATTAGAACATAGATCAGAAAGTAGCTTCATATATGGGCTTTTATGCAGAGAATGAATTTCCCTAAAGTACATTAAAGTGAACCTTCAAAAGCTTGCTTTGTCTGGAACCTAATACGTGGCATTAAACATATTTTTCTGCATGGAGACAAGCAGGTGGCACATAAAGTCAAGGTGCTTATATCTGTGGAAAGGACAGTCCACTTGCAGAATGTGTGTTTTATTAGATATTTTTGAACGATGAGAATCCCTCAAGACAGAAATCCCTTTAAGTAATCTCATCATGACTAGGCTGACTCAGTACCACTCTTACTCTGGACCATGAGTCTGCAATAAAGATATCTATTTAACTGCCACTACTACACTATGAACGGTAATACACTTTATGTAACTTTGCTCTTATACAACACGCAACTTTCTATTGGTAACATTACTTAAATATATTATACCTGACTTTTATTGTCTTAAAAAAGTGTAAAGAGTTTGCAGTGGTCCAGAGTTCTTCCTCACTTACCTTATGTATTCAGAGCAGCGTATTTCATAAGTACTTTATGATTACTGGACGATTAAGGGCCGTTCACACCAAAGCATCAAAAAACGACTTTTCGCCTCTATTTGGACGCGTTTGCATTTGAGTTTAGACGCCCCCGACGCACGTCTTTGACGCCGTGGACAAACGGGACAAAAATACTTGACGCGCGTCCGTTGCCCTGGAAACAAGAGCCCGGTCCCGCTCTTTTCCCGAAACAATATCAGACCAGACTGATAGTGTTTTTATGACATAAAACATCAGCAGAGGAGATTGGGTCGACGACTGGGGCGTATATATATTTATACTCCGCTAATGACACTGGATCAGTCCCGGTCTAGTCCTGGTCTAATCACGGTCTAGTCCTGGTCTAATCACGGTCTAGTCCCGGTCTAGTCTCGGTCTACTACCGGTCTAGTCCTTGTTTAGTCCCGGTCGAGTCCTGGTTTAGTCCTGGTCCGGTCCCGGTGTAGTCCTGGTGATCGGCTCGGTGATTGTGGTGTATATATTTATTCTCCGCTCATGTTTGTGGTTCTCGTTCTGGTTCTTGGGTCTTGCTTCCTGATAATAACGTCGCTGCGTCTCTGGATACTCGTCCCTGATTGGTTGACGCGAAAAGTTCAGCATTTTCAACTTCTTGACGCTGACGCTTTGGACGCGCGTCTTGGCCGCTGACGCCAAAACACTCAAGACGCGCCGCGTCGACGCCAGATTCGCGCCGCGCTGACGCCGAAAACGCGCCGCAAAAACGTAGGACGCTCTAGTCGCGCGTCCACATAGACTTTACATAGAAAGTGGACGCTTTGACGCTTTGGTCTGAACGGGCCTTTACAGTTACTGTTTCAATGAGTGGGAATTAGATTACAGTTACTTTGTTGAAATAAATGGATTACACAGTGGTATTTTCCTGTTTGTTTGTTTTTGTTTTTATTATTATTTAGGTAATTCCACTCATTGCCGGAAACCCAAACAAAACGTGCACAATAAGATGTGTGTAAAGTCTGGCGTCGCTCACACAGTGGACGAGGTGGAGGAGCCAGTAGAACAGAGCGAGAGGAACACATTTGTGTCTTCAAAACTCAGACATCACTTTGTATTTAAAGAAGAGATGGACCACGCTTCCTCCTGTGTGTCTCTAAACCAGGACTAAACCAGGACTAAACCAGGACTAAAACCAGGACTAAAACCAGGACTAAAACCAGGACTAAACCAGGACTAAATCAGGACTAAATCAGGATTGAACCAGGACTGAACCCAGGTCTAAACCAGTTTTTTGTGATAGACTGAAACTATTTCTGTATTTTATAAAATATTTTTTATGTAAACTGTTGTTTCTTGTTGTAGAATGGGCTGAACTCACTGGGTGACCTCACTTTGGGACCTCCCGTTCATTGAGGGGGTATATGGGCACCTGGGCTGGCAACCATTTTGTGTGCTGTGGTCCAAGACAAGAAAAATATCTGATGAAGGCTTTTTTTGCCGAAACGTTATTTTGTTAATAAAAAAGTATTTGGACATCGGCCAACCGTGTGTGCGATGCATTTTTTCACCCTGGTCTGGCTACTCCTTGCATTTGCACCTCTGCAGGAATCTTGGTGTGCGTTTTCTGTTTCTTTTGATATAAAAATGTGACCATTTAAACTTCTCTTAATCCACTTTGGAATGATTGATGTAAAGAACTTTGTGAGGCTCGTCTTAAACAGATTTGACCAATATCTAAAGCCTGAGAGGGACACATTATTTTAACTCAAATCATTATACGACAAAGATGACATTCTCCAAATGGCAGCTTGGATTGATTGTACTTTCTCTCATGACTCCACAAGCAATTTTTATTTTTTAGGATTATTGGACTTTGCAAGACACTGAACCCAGCAGTCGGTTATTACAATATCGATCTGAACACAAACTTTTGCAAAGCACGCGCAGGAGAAGCAGAGACGCTGTTTTGGAGATAAATATAACCATTTTTCAATCACGTTTTGAAAGGAGCAGCACTCAGAGATGCAAGAGCTGAACTTTGAGAACGTAAAGGTCCTATATTACGCAGAATGGACTCTTGTGAGCTTTTAGTGATGTTAGAATGTTGTTAGCTCCTCAAAAACACACCTGGAGTTGTGTTTTGGTTCATTCACACAGGTTTGAGTTAGACTTTATTATTATTCTGACTACATTTGCTTTATTCCACCTTGTGATGTCATGAAAGAGTAGTTTTCACGTTAACAGCAGCATTAGCGAGAGATCAGGGAAATAATCTAAATGATTCTAGTGAAGGTGTTTGGAGATTTAAAAAAAAAAACAGTGGAGCACTTCCTGTATCACCATATAACAACACAAAGAGAGAAGAACGGAAGGTTTATGTGTTAAATAGTGGTGTAACGCTACATAAAAATCACAGTTCAGAATCTATCTCGGTTTTGAGGTCACAGTTCTTTTTCAGTACAGTTTGGGAACAAAATGCAAAACCATTTGTTTGTTGTTTATTTGTGTGTTTATTAAACCAACAATTAGTTTTAACATTATACAAACAGGAACATAAAATAAATGCAAAGTGCTGCTTGGTAATACTAATAGGTTAAATAAAATGTTCTCAAATAAGCAACAAATGTATGAAATATTATAAAAAATAAATTCCTTGTAAACTAAATTTTTCCAAAAGTAAAGTGCAACACTGAACAGTTCCAACATGAACTTTTACTCAATCTTCTTGTTTTTGGCTAAAAAAAAACCAACTTGTCCACATTGTCTGCAGTAAGAGCAGATCTACTGCAGTAACAACGTCCCCAGCGGCTGAAAACACACTTTCACTCGGGTCAGAGGTCGTGGGTATGGGGGTGGAGCGGAGATTTCGTGCCGGTGAAAGCGAGAACCGCGGCACAATGACCGTAGTTTGGCGAGGACTCACGTGGTTCAGGGGGACGTCGTCAAGGCGGAGGGCAGTTGTTGTCAAGGAGGCTGCTCCAACTATAAAGCGCTGCAGGAAACACTGCCCCAATCACTGACGGGTTTCCTCGTGTATATTAAAGAGTCTTCGTGTGGCTGCACATGTAGTGGTGGAATGTAAACACACACAAATTGTGCGGACACACTCGTGCACAGCTGCACACTGAACCTAAAGTCTTGTACAGAAACGGTTTGGCACAAATACATGTACTGTTACACCTATAGATGTTAAACGTGTGAATGGAATGAAACAAAATGTAACTCCTGTTTAAAGAAAGGAAAGGACAGGTAAGGACGAGAGTGCTTCACCGGATCAGAGATTGTACAAAACTGTTAAAGCGGCAGGTGCTCTTGAAGGATGTGAATTTTAACTAAGACAGACACAAAACTTACCTCGAAAAAGTAGTCCTGATGTACAGAAGGATCCAAAGCACACTGACCAGGTCCTTTATGACACTGTCAAATCTAACACTAGGGTTCACTTCATTCAGCTCGTTTACTTTACTCACAGCGACGAAATAGTGGATCTTAATGATTTTGGTAAAGTCACAGTAACTTTCAGGGTGAAAAAAGCACATGACTTGTCAACTAGACTAAGGTGAACTTGAATGAGACGAGTCAGTGACGTGTTATTTCCAAGAGTCCAGCTCCATTTCCCAGTCTGTTCCACTCCTCATTTTGCTTCCTCCCTGTTTTTCCTACAGCCGCCGCTCACCCTGATCCTCCCAGAGCGACTCTATATCCTCCCTCTGTTCATTCAGTCTCTATATCCTCCCTCTGTTCATTCAGTCTCTATATCCTCCCTCTGTTCATTCAGTCTCTTGGGTTTGGGTTCACATGGAATGACCGAGCTTTATTATTTTATTCTTTCACGTGTTAAAATGTGTTTGAACTTAAGATGAACAAAAGTTTTGCTATGTTTTTTTCAAAAGACTAATAAATATTAAAATCCTTGTACTTGATGCAGATCTGGCATTATTGTAGAATAGAACCTGTTTTTACTCTCACTTGTGTCTTGCAGTAACATTTGCTCAATTCAAGACACTTGGTTTCCATGTTTTTACCAAGTAAAATGAACTTACTCTTACAGTAAATGTTACTACATATTTCAGATTTGAGGAAGTGGATGATTCGTCGGCACAGCTTCACAACATGAGTTCTGTGAATGAAAACTAAATTTCACTTCACCTGCTGTGCCTAGTTAGATGAAAGAGGAATTTACTGAACACTACACTGAGGAATTACATCTTTAGATTCACACTCCTCTTCAGTCAGATTTTTCAAGGCAATCGGTTTCTTAGAGTTTTTCAAGAAAGATCTACTTCAGAGGTCTCCAACCTACCAGTAAATCTCCACCCCTTTCCAAGTAGTTCACCAATGGGTTTTTGAATTATACGTATTATACTGAATAACTCAAAATGTATTAATTACATGACTATTTCCACTGGTGCCTAACTCTGTGCACTAATAAATGGATAATGATTTATGTTTTTCCTTTCTTATATCATTTTCTTGTGGCCTCTAAAATGAGTAGCTCTCTGGCATTTTCATTTTGTAAAAGTAGCTCAAAGGTTGGAGACCTGGTCGACTTATTAGATTTTACAGTGTCTGAACAGGACGCCTGCATGTTTGAACCAAGCATATCTTCTTCAGGACATTGTGACATTCTAAAAAGACCTCAGGTTACTTAGAGAATAAGGCACTTCAACATTAAAATGTCCTTCAATGTAAAAAGCGGGACTATTTTTTACATGAAAGGACTTTTTAATGCAGTCAGAGTGCCTGGGCTTGTTCTCTTCTGACGGTCTTTAAGTGATGTTTTCCTTTTGTGGTCCTGATGAGCACCTGACCTGATATGACTCACTGAAGCACTCATCTTCCTGTCTTTAAACGTGCACTGTGTAATGTAGTTTTGGTTGGGGGCCCGTCATCTGCTTGTTTCTATGGATATGTCAATGAGTGTCGTATACATGCACATCAGTATCCTGGTTATGATCGGGTTTTTTAAGTATCCCGGTTTCTTCACGGTGCATGTAAACGCAGTATCCCAGTTATTAGAAACAGGATACTGTGGCATGTATACACAGTATCCCGGTTACTGCAACATAATAGTTGAGTGCACATGCCTCCAAAAGACAAACACTTCTTTTCACCACGACGGTAGCGACATAAATAAAGTAAACATCATAAATAAAGTGACCAACATAAATAAAGTAAACATCATAAGTAAAGTGACCAACATAAATAAAGTGATTTTAAAGAAGAATCTGTTGGGTTTGATCTGTGCAGTGGATTGTGGGATATCTCATAGCTCCTCACCGCTGGTTAAACCCATGGATCTATTAAAATAACTGGAGAGAGTGTTGCTGCTTGTAGCTGCCTCGAGTTGACGTAGTGGTCACTCACTGGTAGTACAGCGGAAAAAGTCCTATGGGCCGAGACAAGATTTTTCTCAGAGTGAAATGTAATCACAAACTGCTCATGTTCATGTGACAGGGACCTACAACTTTCAAAAATGTCGGATTTTGTGGCGATTTTTACCTTTTTTTAGATCATACACTTTTTCTCAGCTCAAAATTCTTCAGTTGTCTTAAAAACATTTTATAATCGTTAACTCCGGCTCCGCTCTGCTTGGCTCTAGCTGGTCAAAGCGATCATGTGATACACGAGCCCGCGCTCCGTGCGTGCGTTTGCGTGCAGTTGCGTGCGTACGAGAAAAGAGCACTACTGCGCATGCTCGGTCGGCCCACAGCCACCAGAAGTACCTCGCCGGGCTAAAGGCGAATCTGGGATCATGCACCATTGAGTGCGTATACATGCACATCAGTAACCCGGTTATTATTCATATCCCGGTTATGTCAGTATTCGGGTTACTGCGTTTACATGAGCGCTGAGAAACCGGGACACTCATATCCACCTGTACATGATCAAATGGAGTGTCCCGGTTTCTTGACATAATCTTACAAATGCGCAAAAATTTACTTAAATCAATTTCATAAACCAGATAAAATACAAACCGTGAGCTCCTTTAGCATAAGAAGCTAAGGAGCTATGAGATCTCCCACAATCCACTGTGCAGATTCTTCATTAAAATCTTCTGCATAAATAAACTCAACTAAACAACATATAAACCATAAACACTATAGACACATCAGCCCGTTTGATCAGATCATTCAGCTCTGATCACATTTGTTTACGTTTTACAGAAACGAAACTTAAGTCCGCTTGGATAATTAGCATAAACTGTTAGCGCCGATAAAAACAACTCGCTCCTTGCACCGCTGATGCGATCAGTTTCTTTTGGACTAAAAGACACGACTCAGTGGATTATGTGTGTTATTTTTATGACAGAAGAGGTGCTGATGATGGTGAGTCTGTTCTGTGCGTGTGTTGTATAGGAGATAGTTCATGTTTTAGCTTTTCAGCGTCACACGAGTGCAGATTGTACATGTGCAGGTTTAGGGCAGCTCTTTATTTTACAGTCATTTCACTCGTTTGGTCACTTCATTTATGTTGGTCAATTTATTTATGTCGCTACTGTTGTGGTGAAAAGACTGGAAAGTGTCTTTTGGACGCATGCGACTCAACTTTATGTTGCAGTAACCGGGGTACTGCGTTTACATGTCACAAGTATCCCGTTACTATCGGAATAAACCAGCTACAGTAACCCGGTTTCTAATAACCGGGTTACTGCCATAACCGGGTTACTGCATATACATGCACCATCAAGAAACCGGGATACTCAAAAAACCCAATCATAACCGGGATACTGATGTATATGTATATGTACTCATTGAGCTCGGCCAATTGACTTGAATGGGCGGCCATTTTGGAACCTGAGAGCTTGGTTAAACCTGCCGAGCTTCCTCTGCTAAAGGAGCTCATGGTTTGTATTTTTCCTAATTTATTAATGCATTTGTAAGATTATGTCAAGAAACCGGGATACTACATTTGATCATACACAAATATGAGTATCCCGGTTTCTCAGCATGTATACACAGTATCTCGAATACTGACGTAACTGGGGCATGGCTAAAAACCAGGATACTAATGTGCATGTATACACACTCATTGTTCTGCCTGGAATGTTCCACAGTACAACAACATGACACATTACCTTCAAAAATATACAATGCAGTACACGTTTTAACAATATGTCGTGCTTTATTTAAACAGCCCTACATGTGTGTTTGTGATGAGGAAGCAGCATTATACTATAGATCAGAAAACAGTGTGATACGGCCCTTTAAAGAGGTATTTGAAGTTGTCCCTGTCACACGTGGAGACGCGCTGGAGCTAAAGTCTCTGCTCGCTTGATTGGTGCAAAACAAAGTAATGATTTTCCTTCTCCCTCTTTAAGTTTGATGCATTGGCTGTTCTGTGGCGACGCGGCGTCCGTGGGGTCACTCACTCCCAATGTCTGACAAATGTGAAGGCGTTTTATCTTTCTTTTATTGCCTCTCTAAATATGTGAATACGCTCAAGAGAGAAGACACGCTACAAAGCATTCACATGTTATTTATATACACAAACAAAACTATAATCTGTCACCTATTTTCTTCTGATGAGCCTATTTTATGTGGATCCAAAGCAAATCATTAAAATGGTGGATTAAAATCAACTTTTCGGAGCTTTCAACCATGTTAGAATTCTCTTCCATCATCAAAAATATGTATGAAGAGATTTTAGATGTCATCCATAAGAGTTCCTGTGGTGTCTTAAAAAGTCTTAAAAGCATTGAATTTATTAATTTTGAAATAATACCTTAAAGGGCCCATCTACTGCAAAATAACTCTTTTCACATTGTATCTTCTGCACATAAACAAGCACAGTTTGGGTTTTGGAACATCCATTACATAATAGTTCTGAAATCTTACTGATTTCTTGGAGACAGTCACAGACCAGGAACTATGAAAGTCCGACTATTGCTCCTCCCCCCGCCCGTCCTGAGAAAGCACAGGCTCCGCCCTCCAAACGTGACGTAGGCGACGAGTGAGCCGCCCTTCCTCCGCCATCTCAGGGAGGGAGGGGGAGACAGACGTGCACCCTGATAGAGGTAGGAATAAACTTTTAGACTACGTTCAGACTGCAGGGCTTAACGCTTAATTCCAACTTTTTGTGAAATCCGATGTTTTTGCGAGGTCGTTCACATTTCCAATTAAATGCGACTTGTATGTGATCCCCTGTGTGAACGTTAAATGGCCCGAAAGTGTCCCGCATGTGCACTGGAGACACGATGACGTCAACCACAGCAAGCGTGCTCTGTGTTTACGGAAGTTGTCCAAACATGGACGCGAGCATTGAGCACCTGGAGATTTTAAAGTTCCTTTCGTACCGGAGCCAGAACATGAACAACGTTTTAAGGAGGAGATTGAGAAGGAGAAGGACGAGGTTTTTGGTCGTGGTGTTTTGTGGGACAGCGGCAGCGACGTCCGTTGAAAGGAACGTGTGGATGTGGAGACGGAGCCAAGAGTGGTGAGTGGTGATGTGCTTCACTTCAGTCACATGGAGTTCATTAACAATTTTCGCCTACTTCAGCGCAGAATAGTGACGTTTGTGGCTTGTTGATAATGTGTAGGTCGGATGAATGCACTTTGACCGTTCATACTGAAGTCACATGTTAAAAGATCAGATATGTATCGGTTTCAAGACCACATATTGAAGTGGCCTGGGTCACATTTGAAAAAAATCTGATCTGTGTCGTTCAGACTGTCATTAAAAGATCAGATACAGGTCACATAGAGGCTAAAAAATCAGATTTGGGTCACTTCAGGCTGCAGTCTGAACGCAGCCTTATTCATCATGGAGATACAGCGCGTTCAGCCGCATGTGTTGGACCCTGAATCGGACGAGAACTTTAAGGAGCACGAAGCTCAAGCACCGCGTCCACATCAGCTGAACGTTACTAATTGGTAAAGTATTAATAAACACTAGTAGATCAACTTATTATATCGTGTTCACTGCAGTGGAGAACAATGAGCTTATGGTGGCGCTTTTTTTTAGGTGTTCATGTGGGAGTTGTCAGATGAGGCGGGGTGGAGGCAGTGGAGCAGGGGAGAGAGGTGGGTGCAAAGCGCTTTCTACTACGTCAAACGTGTCATGGGTGTATCTGCCGCGTCATCGTTGTAGCAGCTTTAGTTCGTTGTCACATGGGAGGGTGGCAGAAATACACTGCAATTTGTTAAAAAAAACGCCGAATCAATCTAAAAACCACTTTGGCAACATATACAAGGCCCACACATCACTCTTAGAAGGTAGAAAGCTCTGAAAAGTTGATTCTGCACGATATGGGCCCTTTAAAAGGATTTGAAAAAGTCATGAATTTTTATATCTGGGTCTTCATATTTGTGAAGTACATAACTTCTTCATATCACTTTTCTCCTCAGTAGTGTAATTTTAGAAGTTCTATTATTTGGTTGAATAACATCGCCTAAATAAAGAGCAGCGGAACCAATAATTGAGAACGCGACACAGCCCGGAGTCAAAATGCTCTGAACACGTCACTGAAGATCACGAGCTGCAGCAGCACAAGCAACAAGCTCAGCAGAAGAGTGTAAAATCAAAGACAATCTCAGCAGAACATGAAGTTTGACTGTTTTTTTAACGTTGGTTTTATGTTACCGAGCGACACATTTCATGTTGGGGTTATGGGGAAGAGTCTCTACTCCACCGATTCCTTTGTTAGAGAAATTAATGAACACAAATCCAAGAATTTTGTTTTTCTTTGCCAGTAGGTCTATGACACAGACCATGAAATGGGTTTGGGTAAATGGGTAAAGTTATTATATAAATTGTCTTAAAAAGGTCTTAAAAAGATTTGAATGTAAATTTAAGAAACCTATAGGACCCCTGTCCATGCATGTCTGAGTAATCTCTAGGGCCCTATTCAAATTTAGACTTAGACAAACTTTACTGATCCACAAGGGAAATAATTTGGACACAGTAGCTCAGAGTGCCTCTTCTGACGGTCTTTAAGTGATGTTTTTCCTTTGTGGTCCTCATGAGCACCTGACCTGATACTTTCGCAACATTCAGACTGCAGGGCTTAACGCTCAATTCGGATTTTTTTTGTTGTGAAATCCGATGTTTTTGTGAGGTCGTTCACATTTCCAATTAAATGTGACTTGTTTGTGAATCTACAGTGTGAACATTAAACAGCCCAAAACTGTCCTGCATGTGCACTGGAGGACGCGACGACGTCAACCACAGCGAGCGTCCAAAATTTTGTTTTTTCTTTGCTGGTAGGTCTGTGAAATAGGCAATAAAATGGGTATGGAGTTTTAGATAAATGGTCTTTAAAAAAACTTGAACTTAACTTGAAGAGGACTGTAGGAACCCCGTCCATGCATGTCTGAGTAATCTGTAGGGCGCTATTCAAACTTAGACAAACTTTATTGATTCACAAGAGAAATGATTTGGACTCAGTACTTCACACATCACAATATAATAACAAACAGAAAAACATTTCAATGGTAATAATGAATTCTAAATAAGTAGCAAAAGTTAGCAAGAGCCAGGTGCCAAATAAGACATAATTATTAGTGGTCTGGCATTAACACGTTAATTATGGTTTATTAATTACAAAGGAAATAAAGCATTACAAATATTAACACATTTTATCACAGTTTACCAAACAATGCAGAACGTTTGTCAGTGCACCGTGTCATGGTACAATAATTATACTGTTCTGACTACACCAATGGAACTTCAAAGCGCTCTGAGTCTCCTGGACTGTAAATTATTCAGAAAACGACCCAGTGGAAGTATCGACAAAGGCGTTGTTTCTTGCAAACTGTGCAGAAAAGAGTTTGTAAGACGTACACAACATTCAGAAGATTAACTCAACTTAAAGTCAAAATGGCACTTTAACTTTAGTCTTTTCAGTTTTGGACAGAGACTTTACCTTTGTTTACTATTTGGAAATTAAATGCAATTTATTTTTTCAAGACATTTTTCGAGACATTAAAAGAGCTTGAGTTGAAAAGTCATGTCTGTGTGTTTTATTTGATGAAGTCGTCCACTAAAACTCATTAACATAAATGTTGCTTTTGGGGCAAATATTGTTATGTGATTAATTGAGATGAATTAATTCCAAAGAATGCAATTAAGTAGATTTTCTCTAACCAAGTCTCATCCCCAGTAATAATATGAATGTATATGTAAGTCAAAAAAATGGAAAAATAAGTAATACAATCTCCGCTTAACCCTCCTTATGGTTAGCTGTAAGATTCTGTCTAGTGTTTGCAAGTCTACAACACCTATGCTCTCCATAAATATACACAAACACGATACACAAAAATAAACTACAACTTCACAAACCTGATGCAGTGTTCAGTGGTTTCATTAGGATCCACTCTGATTGTGCTGTGATAGCGGGGAGTGACTTAGCTCATGTTAATACGTTGTTTTGGGTGAATTGTCGGTCAGACTGAGCAGACTGACCACAGCCTGTGTCCTCCTGCTGTGAGTCTGCTGAACCATGATGCCCCCTCCCCTCTCTGCCTCTCTGCCCCCCTCCCCTGGACACAACCACAATACAATAACACCGAACTGGAGTTTGCATTGGTGCATCACGGCATTAAACTCCACATGTCTGACTGTGTGTCCCTGTGATGCACTTTACTCCAGATGTATAGTCTTGTGTTTATTGTGCTCCTGTTTACACTGGGCTGATTTATGAGGTTATTTATGGACTTTGGAACCACACACATTAAAACTGCAGCGTTTGATGCTCTAAACCAGGGGTGTTCACACTTTTTCAGCCTGCGAGCTACTTACAAAATGACCAAGTCAAAATGATCTACCTAATACAAAGCCAAGCAAACTGCACTGAAACACTCTGTGCCCCTTTTTTGGACCCTCACCCACAGTTTGAGAACTTCTTTAAAAGATCTTCCGCCGGCACTTTACACAAAACTGTGAAAAAAGTGAAGGAAGTAGGTAAGATTTTTAAACCTGTTTTTTAAAGTTCCAAACTGGAGTTTCATTCTTTTCTGGTTTTGCAGTGATATTTACCAGCCTCTGCACGTTTACCAAACCAAACGCACATCGTGACAAACACAGATGCATTTGTCACTTTTGTTAGACAAACTTCAGCCAAATGTGGCAGTAGGTCTGTTCTGTAGATCCGCTCTATGCTGTAGACCTGCTTTGTGCCAACACTGGAACACAAATTTAGACTGGTTTTTGCTTCACGTTTGGTCTTGCTCTTCTAATCAGCCGCACTGTGGGAGGGGCTTGTGTTGGCTGTACGCAGGAAGGAGCGAGAGCGTGAAAAGGCGAGGGGCGGCGTGCTGACGTGAGGCAGATGGACAGGTAGGATGTTTAGGAAGTTGAACCTGCCCTGTGATGCACGCTGGTACACGAGGGCACACGCTGTCGCAGACGAGCCGTGCATAGGGAGCGTGTGTGTTTGTGATGCGCCGTAGAGTCTCCGCGGGTTTCAAATGAGCGCACAGGCTGCACTGAGACGCCCCACACGCTCCTGCACCCGCTACAAGTTTATTACCAACAGCAGCGGCCGTAATGAAATATGATCACACTTGTTGAGTGTCAGACCTCGAGTGAGAGACAAGACCGAGTCCAAACGCGATCGAGTCCGAGACGAGACACGGCGATCTACCCACACGACCTTGGTGATCGACTGGTAGATCACAATCAACGTATTGAGCACCACTGGTCTAAACATAATCTCACTATTTTTCTGTGACTATGACAATAAAATCTTGACTCTTGAATCTAGTATTTTTGAATCTAGCTTTTCAAAACAATAAAAGGTAACACGGTGATGTAAATATGTCAATCACTTTAACTGGCCCTTTATACACAGGCCGTGGTCATGGTCACTTTAAACTGCAACTGCAATCAATTTTCTAACTGGATTGTCTCAGGGATGTGTGAATGGATGTGCACTACACTTGTATGTACAGCAATGTGACGATAAAGATTGATTTGATTTGATGTTAGGTGTTAAGGGTTAATGGTCTATTTTAAAGGAGTTGTTTAAAGATCACATTCTTGTGGCTTTAATTCCCTTTTAAATGTGTTTTTGATCACCTTTGGATAAGTCACACCTTCAAATCATTTCTACATTTTATAAACTTCACCTCACACTTCCCAACGTAGAAGAAGTCTGCAGTTTTATCTGTCATGCAACTAAACAGGCAAAATGTAAATGAATTAATGAAACAAAACTAACTCTAGAACTCCACTGTGTTTCTTGTATTAGTTTGTCAGTTCATATTTCAGGGTTTTTGTTCAATGGGCACATGTCACATTATTTTTTTGATCTGTTATAATGTTGCTTCCTCATCACAAACAGACTTAAAAGTGTTTAGTTTCATTCACAAATGTTTAACACACAAACCCTGCAGATTTAGGAGGAGTTCTTCTCTCAGGGTCTGTTCACACGAGAACGTTTGCGGGTAAAAAGAATGAAATATTTTGTGGGAAGTGGTTTTTGTTTAGACGGTGACGGCGTTTTTGGGGCTTAAAAACACAAAAATCTGAACCCACCCTCCAGAGTGGAAAAGTTGAATATGCTCCGCCGCAGTGTTTCCTTCTACTCTGCCCAAGACGCAAAACTCTGGTCAGATGTGCTCAGGTCGTGTACGCGATGTGATAGAGCAGGAGTGTCAAACTCAAATTCACAGAGGACAACATTAAAAACTGGCACTAAGTTCGTGCGCCAAACTAAATATTTATTGAAAATTTTCAACATCTGTATGTTTTTGCTTCTTTTGAGATATGTAATGTTAAAATAAATGTTTAATAATAGTTTTGCTTAAACATTGAATCCAGAACAAGCATAATGTAAAATAATAACACCATTTTAAGCACACACTTTTGTGTCACTGTATACACGCAGATTTCCTCTTGAAAACGTTAATCTAAACGCAGAATAAAAAGTGAAGACGCGACACCATTTTTGCCTCTTCTGTTCAGACAGTCATCATATACACGTAGCCTCAAACTGAAAACACTCCACCTTGTGATATCATGTGGTAGTAGAGGAAGTGCTCCACTGTGTTTTTAAACTGCATACACCTTCACTAGAATCATTTGGATGGCTTCAAATCAAATCAAATCAAACTTTATTTATAAAGCGCTTTTCATACAAAAATGTAACACAAAGTGCTTTACAGTGATTAAAAACAATCCGTGTATCATTCGTTCATTCGTTTTTCAATATAAAACCAAAAATAAGAAAACGAAAAAACAACAGTTTTCTTCGCTATTTGTCTCCAAAACCAAAATGAAAAAACGGATAACGATTCGTTTTTTCAGTTTTCGATTTTTGTGTTTAAATGAAGAATGGAAAAAACGGATAACGTCCGTTTCCCGTTTACGTGACTTCCGTGACTGCGATGCCGGACTTTTGCACCGCATACGGACTGAACCAGGACTGATCCAGGTCCGAGACCAGACCGAGACCAGAGCGGGACTGAGACCGGGACAGAGCTGCTCTGGTCCTCCGCGCTCAAGAACCGCGGCTGGTTCCGAGGTGGTGCAAAGCCTCCGACTGACGCATTCACACCAACAAAAATGAATCGAACTAAGAGCTTTTGGTTCAAATGGACCAGGTCCGGGACCAGACCGGGACCAGACCGGGACCAAAGCGCTACTGAGACTGGGAGACCGAGACCGAGGACCAGGACCAGACCGGGACCAGACCGGAGGCTCAGAGCCCACGGCAGGGACGGAGCTCGAAGCTGAGGCTCGGACCTCGTGGAGGCTCAGAGTCAAAGCTCGGAGTCCACCCTGGTCCCGGTCTGGTTCCTGGTCTGGTCTCGGGTCCCGCTCTCTGGTCTCGGACCTGGATCAGTCCTGGTTCAGTCCGTATGCGGTGCAAAAGTCCGGCATCGCAGTCACGGAAGTCACGTAAACGGGAAACGGCCGTTATCCGTTTTTTCCATTCTTCATTTAAACACAAAATCGAAAACTGAAAAAACGAATCGTTATCCGTTTTTTTCATTTTGGTTTTGGAGACAAATAACGAAGAAAACTGTTGTTTTTTCATTTTCTTATTTTTGGTTTTATATTGAAAAACGAATGAACGAATGATACACAGATTAAAAACAGTCCCACATTTCCTTCCGCCCACCAACCCAACTCCATAGTTGCCCGACTCCACACAACCAAACAACCCAGACACACACACACACACACACGCAGACACACACACACTCACACGCTAAAATACATAAAACTACATGTAGTAGAATGTGAGGCTGAATACAGGTGAACCAGTTGAGAAAACACCACCAGAGGAGCTTCTACACCGGGAGCAGAGAGACGTCCACCACCACCAGGAACCACCACAGGGTCCAGGGGAGAGATGAAGCCTGAGCACCAACTCTCCACCAGGACCATTCAGTACTGAACTAAAGGTAAAACTTAGCTGTGAAGTCGAAAACTATCACTTCATGACATCACAAGGCGGAACAGAGCATTTTGAGCTTTAGCAATGACAGACTAATAATGCAGAGTTACTCAAACAGGTGTGAATGAAACAAAACGCAACTCCAGGTCTGTTTTTTGAGGAGATAACAACATTCTAACATGACCTAAAGCTTACACGTATCCATTTTGTGTAATATAACATCTTTTATAATGTGAACTTTGAACAGAATCCTATTATTAAAACATAAATCGCTAATGCAATCACAACGCTTGCCAGAAAAAAAAAAAAAAACTTTGATATTTTCCCCAAATCGCTCAGCCCCATGATCTTGACTTCACCTTCTTCTTAAACTTCTCAAACCAAACTCGCATTGTGCGTCTTCTGAGCTGCTCAAAGTGAAGAGGATCAAATGGCGTCTGAAATGAGGGCACAAATAAACTGTGGAATGAACTTAAAGGCGCTGCTGCTGGTGTAATGATATTGGGCGTTTTGTGAGATTAGCGGTGCACGCTCAGAGCCCAGTCTCACGCTGAATGCATAAATAAAAGCTCTGCTGCCTCATTCTTTTTCATGGTTTATTTGACTAATCCCCAAAACTCAGGTCGGCTCCAACATTTTAGGAAATTAGAAAGACTTAAAGGGCCTATGTGAGACTTTTAGTGTATTAAAGGTCCTATATTATGCAAAATTTACTATTGTGAGCTTTAAGCCATTTTGGAATCTTGTTACTGCCTCAAAAATACACGTGGAGTTGTGTTTTATTTCATTTACACATTTGAGTAATCCTTCATCAGTCTGTCTACATCTCCAAAGCTCAAAATGCTCTTCCATTTCCACTTTGTGATGTCATGAAGCTTGGGCACTTTTCAGCTTTAGTTCAGAAGAGTTTGGTAAATTATTTGTCAAATGATTCTAGTTAAGATGTACGTAAGGCCCCGTCCACACTAGTACATATTCGAGTGGTTTTCGTTGTGGATACAGAGTTCGTTCACACTAATCCAATGGAAAATGGCTCCAGAGACGGAACGATCTGGTGCCATCTGAGTACAGATCTGATCCGGCGCTGTGTGGACGCCTGAAAACACTGATACACTGATGTAGGTCTGTGCGCCGCGAAGTAATTCACCGCCAAAACGCTAAGATGCTAGAATATATGTCCATTCATTTAAACGTGTGTCTGTGTGTACGACCTGCAGACGTATCGGCGAGTTTCAGCTGACGTCATTGTTATTAAAAGCGCGCGTTGCTGCTGGGAAATATTTTGGTCGGAGGCAAGAAACAGGATAGTGGTCAAACACAGTGCGTAACCTCGCGTATTTATCTAAAAAAATCCTGTATTTGAAGTTTTACATCTTATTTCACAAATAATAATAACAACAAAGTTTTGACTTGAACTAAAATCAAAACTGAACTAAACTCGAAGTGCAGAGTCTGATCTTTGAACACTGAAGAGTCTCAGAGTGAGTGGTTTTACTAGGGTGACCAAACGTCTGTTTTTCCCCGGACATGTCCGTATTTTGCGTCCTGTCCGGGGCGTCCGGATTTTTTTTTATAAAGTGATGCAAGTATCCGGGTTTTCAGTACCGTTCATTAAACTGAGCGTCTAGTGTTAATTCAACTTCCCTTAGTGTTAATTCAACTTCTAATTACTTCTAATTAACTACTAATTCAATCATAGCGTCTGTGACTCAGAAGGGCCGAGACACAAACAGTCGGTCAGTCTGCAAGATACCGAAACGCAAAAGCGCATTTAACAATGACTTGTACAAGAAATTCTCCGTTTTCCGTCCCGATCGAGACAAGTGTGAGTCCATGTGCACAGGTTGTGAGGTACAGTGTCCCTCGTTTATCGCGGGAGTTACGTTCTAAAAATAACCTGCGACAGGTGAAATCCGCAAAGTATCAACTTTATATTTTACAATTATTATAACTGTTTTAAGACTGTAAAACCTCAGCACAAACTTTATACACTTTTCTCAGACAGGACAGGTGCAACCCTTTTTACTTCCTTCTTAAAACTTATTGCTGCTGTCGTCCTTTTGTTATTTTCCTCCTTCTTTATGTAACGAACTGAAGATTCATTTATTCCGTAATGGAGCCCAGACAGAGTCCTGCACGGATCCATTTTTGGAGACCTGCAGTACAACACCGCACCCGCGCAGGACAGGACCGCACCTGCCCGTTAACCCGAGATTATATCAAACTTTTGCGCTGCCTACGCCACGGACTGAACCAAGACTAAACCAGGACTAACCCAGGACTGATTCCAGGACTGAAGAGGAGGACTAATCCAGGACTGAACTCGGACTAAAACAAGAGTAAACCAGAACTAAACCAGGACTGAAACAGGACTCACCGTCAGGACGGGCTCGGAGGTGACGCAGGAGAAAGGACCGGCTCACCTCCGTACCTCACAGAGTTAAACGCGGCAATTGCCCGATCGCAATTTGTGGACAAACCGCTCGGCGTTTTCTCTCTTAAGTCCAAGATTAGTCCTGGTTTAGACCTGGTTTAGTCCCCAAGTTCGAAATATTTGTCCAAATCATCAGACTTTTGTTGAGTTTCCATGCTCTAACTCACATAAGAGTTTTTTTTTTGCTAGTTAAAGACACAGGATGTAACTCTCTCCTTCTCCTCACTCTCCCCTTTAGTCCTTCTCTCTCTCTCCCCTTTATTCCTCCAGGTTCTGTCCAGTTTAGCAGCTTTATCTGAAACGTGGTTGTGGCCGGAGTTTAGGTGTTTCATTTCATTTTATATCGTATTGTGCAGCCCTCTTGTGCAACAGTGATAAATATCGTTTTGTTGAATAGTTTCCAGCGGTCTACTCTCTCCCCCTCTCTGTCCTCCTTCCTCTGTCCTCCTTCCTCTGTCCTCCTTCCTCTGTCCTCCGTCCTCTCCCGTGGTGTGATTTCTCGGTCTCTCTCTCTTTGTTTACAGCGGCTGGCTCTCATCCTTCCTGATGTTGCCAATAAAAACCGGGGTGGACTGTGTAAACCTCCACCTCTCTGTGATTCATCTCCTCCTCTCCTCCTCTCCTCTCCTTTAGGTACACTGTGTAATCTTCCCTCCATTCCTCTCCTCCTTTTACTCTTTCCACTTCTTTCTGTCCTCCTCTATAAACGTCTACGAACTTCATCCTCTGTGATCATTAAATTATTTAAAGTGAGTAATGTAATCTGAATACTTTGGATTACTTGGTTTGCTGTAAAGTAGCAAAAACTTGGATATTTTCACAAAGTAAGTTTCGTCTGCTAAAAGAAAATAAAAAGCCCAGATTTTACTCAACCAAATTAAAAATATTATTGATAGAAGACGAGGAGACAGGGTCTGCACGGCAGGATTTAGTCCTGTTAAATCCTGTTTGAGACATAGTTTAGCCCTGGTTTTAGTCCTGGTTTAGTCCTGGTTTTAGACCTGGTTTTAGACTTGGTTTGACCTGGTTTGGACCTGGTTAGTCTGGTTTCCTGTTTAGACCTGTTTAGTCCTGGTTTTAGACCTGGTTTAGTCCTAGTTTAGACCTGGTTTAGTCCTGGTTTAGACCTGGTTTTAGACCTGTTTAGATCTGGTTTAGTCCTGGTTTAGACCTGGAGTCCTAGTTTAGTCCTAGTTTAGACCTGGTTTAGTCCTGGTTTGTCCTTGGTTTAACCTGGTTTTAGACCTGATTTAGATCTGGTTTAGTCCTGTTTAGACCTGGTTTAGTCCTAGTTTAGTCTGGTTTAGACCTGGTTTTCTAGTTTAGACCTGGTTTCCTGTTAGTTTAGACCTGCCTAGTTTAGACCTAGTTTAGACCTGGTTTAGACCTAGTTTAGACCTAGTTTAGACCTGGTTTTAGACCTGGTTTTGACCTGGTTTTAGACCTAGTTTGACCTAGTTTAGACCTGGTTTAGACCTAGTTTAGACCAGTTTAGACCTGGTTTTAGACCTGGTTTAGTCCTGGTTTAGACCTGGTTTTAGGGTTAGGGTTAGACTGTGTAAACCTCCACCTCTCTGTGATTCATCTCCTCCTCTCCTCCTCTCCTCTCCTCTCCTTTAGGTACACTGTGTAATCTCCCTCCATTCCTCTCCTCCTTTTACTCTTTCCACTTCTTTCTGTCCTCCTCTATAAACTTCTACGAACTTCATCCTCTGTACAGATTACATTAAATTATTTAAAAGTGAGTAATGTAATCTGAATACTTTGGATTACTTGGTTTGCTGTAAAGTAGCAAAAACTTGGATATTTTCACAAAGTAAGTTTCGTCTGCTAAAAGAAAATAAAAAGCCCAGATTTTACTCAACCAAATAAAAAATATTATTGATAGAAGACGAGGAGACAGGGTCCACACGGCAGGATTTAGTCCTGTTAAATCCTGTTTGAGACATAGTTTAGCCCTGGTTTTAGTCCTGGTTTAGTCCTGGTTTGGACCTGGTTTAGATCTGGTTTAGACATGGTTTAGTCCTAGTTTAGACCTGGTTTAGACCTGGTTTTAGACCTGGTTTAGTCCTAGTTTAGACCTGGTTTAGACCTGGTTTAGACCTGGTTTAGTCCTAGTTTAGACCTGGTTTAGACCTGGTTTAGACCTGGTTTAGTCCTAGTTTAGACCTGGTTTAGTCCTGGTTTAGACCTGGTTTAGTCCTAGTTTAGTCCTAGTTTAGACCTGATTTAGACCTGGGTTAGACCTGGTTTAGATCTGGTTTAGTCCTGGTTTAGACCTGGTTTAGTCCTAGTTTAGTCCTAGTTTAGACCTGGTTTAGACCTGGTTTTAGACTTGGTTTAGACCTGGTTTGAACCTGGTTTGGACCTGGTTTAGTCCTGGTTTAGACCTGGTTTTAGACCTGGTTTAGTCCTGGTTTAGACCTGATTTAGTGTCCGGCAATGAGTGGATTTACCGAAAAAAGGGATTTAGCCCAAAATGTGAAAACAGGAAAATCCCGCCGTGTAATCCATTTATTTCAACAAAGTAACTGTAATCCAATTACCACTCACTGAAACAGTAACTGTAACTGAATACAGTTACTCATAATTTGTACTCTGATTACGTAACTCCGGTACATGTAATCTGTTACTCCCCAACACTGTCTCCTATATTGTCCACTTTACTCCTCTCCTCACTCATCCTCCTCCCTCTTGCTTTGTTCTCCTCACTCGTTTTCTCTCTTCCCGTCTCCTCCTCTTTCATCCTCTCTCATCTTCTTCTCTCTCTTCTCTCCTCTGGTGTAAACTTCGTCCTCTGTGATTCACGTTTAAAGACTGAAAAACCACAAGTGCATTTCTTTTCCCTTCGCCTGTAAAATAAAAAGTTGCCCTCTCCTCTCCTCTCCTGCCTCCTCCTCTTCCTGCAGCGGAGTGAGGGTCGGTGCAGGAGCGTACAAAGGTTAACCGGTTATGTTGAGTATGTGTCTGAGCTCACGGACCTGGGGCTGAACAGTAAAGAGCGTAATGACCTGAAGTGCCTCGTGTCATTCACAGAGTTCACGAGTCAGATCGAAGAAAAAGGAGCCGCGCAGGTCCAGACTGAAACCTCTCAGTGTTTTTCTACGAAGTTTGTGTGAAGTGTGAAGAATCCCTCAGTCGTCCAGGTAGAATCCACGGCAATTCAGTTTGTCGACTGGACTAAAGTTAGTTTGGTTGAAGACGTTTGTTAGTTAGGCCTATAGCAAACAGAAACTGTAAACAAGTAGGTGTGTTAGTTTCAGTGTAGTTTCAGTGTAGTTAGCTCCTCCCTGCAGATATAAGGAAGTGTCCACCAGCGTCTGACCAGAACTGAAGAAGCAGCTTGGATGAACTGAGAAACGTCTTCAACCAAACTAACTTTTATCCAGCAAAAGATGTTCATTTTGTCTTCTTATATACTTTAACTTCTTGGGTTCTTTTTAAAGACAATGCAGTAACGTGTATTTACATTGTTGACATGTTTCGGCTGCTGTATCTTCAGAACTGTCACCGGTGTTGCTGGTGACGTGTCGTATATCAGCTGTTGTTACTTCCTGTAGGCGTGGCCAGCCCGATGTCACACTACCATACATCAGAGGCATAACCGAACCCATCCATAGAGCCATGAACATAAGCACTGTAGTAAAAACCATACACAAAACTCCGCCAACAGCTCGTACACCCCAAGGACAAAATCCCACAAGAACAAAAATGCAACGCCATCTACGAAATTCAATGCAAATCATGGAATAAATCATACATAGGGGAAACAGGCCGGGCATTTCACATCCGAAAAAAGGAACACCAAAAGGAATGCGAGAAGGAAACGTCAGGGAGACTCACCAGAACACAAAAAGACAAAGCAGAACAGGAAAACCTAAAATCCGACATATCAGACACTGTAAAAGGAACAACCACATTCTGGATTTTGACGGGGCTCAGGTCATTGGATCGGAAAACAACAAGTTCAAACGCTGGATCAAGGAGGACGGCTGAAATCAGGAAACGAGGCACGGACAGCGTTAACCGTGATGACGGCGCGTTCCTCCTTTCACACACCTGGGACACCCTCCTCCAGAGACACCGGGCGACGGGAGGCGTGGTCAGTCTGAACCACCTGCAGGTCCATCAGGTCTGACCACGACTACAGGAAGTAACAACAGCTGATCTACGACACGTCACCACCAACACCGAGGACAGTTCTGAAGATACAGCAGCCGAAACATGTCAACAAGGTAAATACACTTTACTGCATTGTCTTTAAAAAGAACCCAAGAAGTTAACTTTTATCCAGTCGACAAACTGAATTTTCCCCTCGCTGTCTACAGAGGGATGCGAGTCTGGTCACCAGGCTCTCTGTCACTCCACGTAACGAACAAACCGTTTGTTACCGTAAGAGTGACACATTCACACATGCACTTTCATTCATTCTGCACTTTATATATTGACATTGCACTTTTATAGCGCTTAAAAGATACGCTGATTTGCACATAATAATAAAAAATTGCACGTGTTTGTATTGTTTTAGATCAGAGTGGGCATTTATTTTTTTCAAAACAATGGAGGCCAAAATGTTAAACTCAATTCTGAATAATATGAATTGTATTTCTTTATAAAAAGCAGTGAATATCATTGTTTTGACGAGCTGGTTAAAAAAAAAAAGTAAAAAAGTAACTGAGTCCACTATAAAAGTAAGTAGTTACCACAGAAAGTAACTGTGAAAGCCCTGTCTACACTAGTACGTATTCGAGTGGTTTTGGTTGTGGATCCAGTGTTCGTTCACACTAATCCGACTGAAAACGGCTCCAGAGACGGAACGATCTGATGCCTCCAGCTCCCACGAATTCATCTGAGCACAGATCTGATCCGGCACCGTGTGGACGCCTGAAAACACTGATACTCGGATGTTGGTCTGTGCACCGTGACGTAATTCACTGCCAAAACACTGTCCATTCATGTAAACGTGTGTCTGTGTGTACGACCTGCAGACGTATAATCTCTAAAAAGTTTCACATGAATCTTCTCCAACACGACAAACACAGAACAGACTCACCATCAGCAGAACACCCCTCTGTCACAGAAAGAACACTCATATTCCACTGAGCCGTGTCCTTTAGTTCGACAGAAGCTGAACCACATCAGTGCACAAGAGCGAGCTGTTTTTTTGAGCGCTCAGTTTATGCAAATGAGCCATGTGGTTTTATGTTTTGTTTCTGTAAAACGTAAACACATATGCTCAAAGCTGTGTGGATAGAGAAGGATTGCGGACACAGAAACGACGTGTGTGGACGCAGATCGCTTCTGATACGGTGATACTGTTTCGTTTCAGTGTAAACGGGGACTAAGTTACTACTAAGGGCACATTGACAGTAGGACTTTAGAACCATGCTGGGCTCAGTCATGATTGCTGTGGGTTCTATGTTCTGCACTCACACCTGCACAACTGAACCGAGCCACGACCCGATGACCCGTCAAGACCAGTCACACTTTTATACAGCGCTTTTCCAACTTCAAGGCTCAAAGTGCTTTACAACAACGAACTACTCACACAATCACACACCAGTGTGCACAGACACCAGGGGCGAGGTGGGCTCAAGGACACAACAACAACAACAACACAACTGTGGGAGCTGGAATCACACCACCAATCATGTTTACGTCAAGAGTGAGATTTGAACTGCCAACCTTCAGATCAGTGAACAAACACTCCATCTGAGCTGCAGCCGCCCTCATCTGCCAAAACCATTTTGAACAGTTCCCCTGCAGCAGACTGGACTGATGATGAGACTTTCAGAAGACTGATCAAACTGTGTATTTATATTGTGTATAAGTGTCAGTGATGTTGCTGAAAGGTGAAGATTTTAACTGTAGCTGAACAAAGAATGAAGATCACAAACACGATCCGCTGCAGGAGACAAAGGCTGCGTTCAGACTGCAGGGCTTAACGCTCAATTCAGATTTTTTGTGTGAAATCCGATGTTTTTGCGAGGTCGTTCACATTTCCAATTAAATGCGACTTGTATGTGACTCCAGTGTGAACATTAAACAGCCCGAAAGTGTCCCACATGTGACACTGGAGACACGACGACGTCAACCTCAGCGAGCGTCTCTGTGTTTACAAACATGGACGCTGTGGGTTTATTTTCTTGTGTTGATGCTTTACTGTTAATTGAATCATATCAAAATGTTTCTTGTTATGTTTTCTTTTGGTTGCTGCCCCAAATCAAGGTCCAAAGGGGGGCGTATGTGAACCTGGTAGCCTGATCAATATGTCTGCAAAATGTCCTTCAAAACAAGTTTTATCAAATATGTATGTGGACTTTCTTGCTAAAGTGAGCTAATCAATAAGTTAATATTTCAACAAGATGTCATGTATAAGAGCTGTCTATTCTGCTGTCATTCAGAGACGCTGGTGACCGAAATCCTGTAATCATTTGAATTGAGTTCTGTAAGCTGCCTGCGCTAAAATAAAGACATCGTAGATTTTCCTATCTCCTGAAGTTTTTTTGCTTAGGAGTTACTTGCGTGTCGCGTCTGGGGAAACTGACAACGCAGCATCGAGCACCTGGAGATTTTAAAGTTCCTCTCGTACCGGAGCCAGAACATGAACAACTTACTTGTTTTAAGGAGGAGATTGAGAAGGAGAAGGACGAGGTTTTTGGTCGTGGTGTTTTGTGGGACAGCGGCAGCGACGTCCGTTGAAAGGAACGTGTGGATGTGGAGACGGAGCCAAGAGTGGTGAGTGGAGATGTGCTTCGCTTCAGTGACACAGAGTTCATTAACAATTTTCACCTACTTCAGCGCAGAATAGTGACGTTTGTGTCTTGTTGATAACGTGTAGGTGGATGAATGCGCTTTGGCCGTTCAGACTGAAGTTGCATGTGAAAAGATCAGATATGTATCGGTTTCAGGAGCACATATCCAAGTGTCCTGGGTCACATTTGAAAAAATCTGATCTGCGTCATTCAGACTCATTAGTCATTAAAAGATCAGATACAGGAACATAGAGGCCAAAAATTCGGATTTGGATCACTTCAGGCTGCAGTGTGAACGCAGCCAAAGACACAGGAGCATCTTTTGTGTTGAACTTTCTAAACAACTTTTATACAAGTTTCAGTTTGTGTTTGCAGAATAAAATGACAAATTATCCGAACACACCTTATTTATTTGGTTCACAATGTTATAGTCTACTATTTATTCCTCACTGTCTCCTCTCTCCTCCTCTTCTATTCTATAATTGTTCACCCTTTCTTATCTTCTCCTCCTCCACCTCTCCTCCTCTCCTCCTTCTGACCGGCTGACCCACTCTTTCCCTTTTCTGAGACTCCTGTAGGGAAAATGGAAGGAGCAGCAGCACCTTTAAAAGCTCTGCCCCTCTTCTCTCCTCCTCTTCTCTTTACATCCTCTCCTTTCTCTCTTCTCCTCCTCTCTTCTGTCCTCCTCTATCCCCCTCCTCTCTCCTCTTCTCTTTACATCCATTCCTCTGCTCCTTTCTCTCCTCTCTCTCCCTTCCCCTCCTCTCTTTACATCCTCTCTTCTCTCCTTTTCTCTTCTCTTATGTCATCTTTTCTTCTCCCCTCCTCTCCTCTCCTCTATTGTTCTCCACTCCTCTCTCCCTCTCCTCGTCTCCTCTCTCCTTTTATAATTCTCTTCTCTCTCCTCTATTGTCGTCTCCTCTCTCCTTTCTCCCCTCCCTGCTCCTCCTCCTCTCTTCTCTTTTCTCCTTTCCCTCTCTCTGCTCTCCATTCTCTTCTCCTCCCTCCATTTTTAAGCAGGTACATCCAGAGAAGCTCTAGTACATTCTTACATGTGATACCTTTACTTGAGTATTTGTTGTGTATAAATGGAGTACTTCTTCCACCACTGAATGTTCCACAGTAAACTTTTCTATCTCCATGGAGACCAGGAGGTGATGCACCAGACCAAACAAACAGAAAGTGTCTCTCGTCGTTCAGTTCCTCCTCCCCCTCGTCTGTAAGAGCCGCCGTCTTTGTGCTGTCGTCTTGCGTCTTTATTGAAGGTCAAAAGGTCAGTCTGGAGCGTTCGTCTTCGTCGTTTTGAGGAAATGAATTTAGATAAAGTTTTGAATAAATGAGTCTGACCTGATCCGGGCCATCTTTAAAACCACCTCTGAACCTTTTGAACGTCAGCGCTGGAACTGCGGCTGTACAGTGCAGTACACAAACTCCTCTGAGGACTGGACTCAAGAACTGAAGTACTCACTGTGGTCTGAGTCCTGCAGAAATATCTGAAGAGTTTTAGACTGTGTGAACTGGAACTTTAAAATCCATTTGGCTCATTTGTCTTGAGTACATTTGTTCTATCACGTTGTTCATAGATTTAGAGCATAGGTGTGTTATGAAGATCTGTACAAATCTAACTCAGAGTATTTCACAGCTTAAAGGTTGTATGGAGGATTTTTTTTTTTTGTTTCAAATTGTCAGTGATAGATTATAGAGATGCAGTCGCCTTGTAATTATGATGACCAAAAAAAAGAGAATAAAAATTCATCAACTCTGGACGTGGTGGGGCTAAACATTTGCCAATAGATAACGACACTGCCTCGTTATCTGTGAGCTGACAGGCTGTCAATCAAACTCCCTACGTTTCTAGTGTAACTGACTTGCCTGCGCCGCCGGTACGTGGTTTACGTACGACTGTCACGCAGTCCACAGACGCAAGACGCACAGACGCTGTTTACTCCACCAACGCAACAGTTCTTAGCGGCTTTTTTTTGACCTATATCTTCCTCGCAGTTCGCACAAAGTTTGTTGCAATGGCGACAAGAATCCAGGAGCAGTTTGCCGCAAAAGAAAGTCTGTTTTTGAGGTCGCTGAAAGAAGAAGACAAGGGGAAAAGCAGCGAAGCCAAACTAAGGTGATTCTTGTAGATTCATTCCAGCGATGGCGCGACTGAAGCAGACGCAGGGTCTAAAGACTGACGCACTGGTCCACAAATTACTCCTGGACAGGAAACTTCTGCTTATTATGAAAACGTACTTTATTTCCAAGAGCTACACAAACGTTTTTCAGGACACGAAAGCGATATCCTATGTCTGAAAACGTAATTTTCAAGGCAAAGAAAGAGTCCACTTGCTGCTGCGTGTTGTAGCTAGTTCATTCGCACTGAATCTCCGCGCACTCTTCTCTGCACCCCTTTCCTGCTCCTCTCCCCGCTGCCCGATCCGCTCTTTCCTCCCTGCACGAAATGTCCGCGCACCCCCTCCCCCGCTCCTCACTTCTCCGTCTTGCCTAACCAACACTGTAGTTAGTTGTTTACAAGTCATGTGCAGCACCGGCTGTAAACAAACCTGTTTCTGGCGTAAGGAGGAGGCGGGAGGAGGTGTTTCTACGTAGGAGCTGTAGGGGAGGGGGGGTGGTTTCACACATGCGCAACATTTGAAAAAGGACAAACAGTCGCTGGATTTCTCGTTACTTGGAAAATCCTCTATACAACCTTTAACAGATTAAAACGCACACTTATCCAATACTTTATGTAACCCAGGTATTCTTCTGTCCCTCTCTTCCTTATATTTTGGCCGCCGTTGTTCTCAACTATCGCGAGACTAATTGCACCAAGCTCTTTAAACATGGGTGCGCGCGCTACCATTCAATCGTGTGTTGTGTCGGTCCCGGGTGTGTGACTGAGCTGCTGCAGATGCCTCTTGCCTTAACGACGAAGTGCTGTCATGATCCTATGTGGTTAAACTAAGTGGAACTGGCCAGGTTCCAGAAACTGGACTCTCCCGAAACTGGACGGCGAGCTAAGGCCTAGAGCCCGAACCAAACTCAGAGTGCAAGCATGTGCCGGTGCGGTAGGAGGCGTAGCAGCCGCTCAACCCCACACACACACACACACCCACATGCACACCCACTGCCCCCTGCTGTGGGCACTGGGCTCCTCAGACTCTGCTAGGAATCACCCACCTTACCATAACCATCTCCGGAACTATTTTTTTGCCTTTCACATAACCCCGTGTGGATTATATTAACTTTTGTTACTGCTCAACTGCACTCGGACTAAGGACTATAACGTGTTGAACTCAATAATCATAAACTCTGAACACAATCACATGAATGTGCACATCTGTAAATATTGTAAATACTGTCTGTTGTACACTAACCCTAACCCTCACTTCCCTCCGAGCCGAACCTTGTCTTCTGATCTAGCCTATTACTATTACTACTATACTTTCTATTGTGGCATTGTATAAGTGCTAGATTTACATTACAAACTCATGAGTCTGGGCACAGGTTCAGGTCCACGAGTTCAGATGAGTCTTGATTGACAGGTGGATTAGCCAATCATGAACACACATGGTCTGTCCGTTATGAGGGAAAAAGAAAGGAAAATAAATATCACAGAGGACTGAAAAACATGGGAGATTTCTGAAGAATCAGTGAGTGAAGCACTAAACTCTGTTAGTCTGAGCCGACAGAAAGTTCATTCAGGTCAAAGTGGTGGTGACCAATGATCTCCACATGTCATGTTTGGTCCTGGTTTGAGATGTGGTGGAGGGAGTGGTGACCATATCAGTCTGGATTTGCATCAAACTATGATTCATATTTATTAAAAAATAAATACATACAATTTAAATTAAAACAACAGATATGAATAATGCATTAGTCTTATACAACACTTCATTCAGTCACTCCACACTGGTGGTAAACTGCTGTTGTAGCCACAGCTGCCCTGAGGCAGACTGACAGTGTTGTGATGAAGCGTGCATGTGTACGTCCTCCCTCTGAGCCATGAGGGAGGTTCATGTAAACTCTATAATGTGTCGCTTGTTTTGCAAAAAAAATGTTTTTGTTTGTAAAATGAATATTTTAATATATTTAATGTTAATATTTATCTTTATATTTTTCTAACTATTATATATTAATTCACAAGAGATTTGTGCATAGCACATAATATTAGGGTCTAATTGTACATGTATTATGTTTCAGTGCTGTGACTGGGTCATTACTCTTCAGGGGGCAGTGCCTTAACTTCTGTAAGAGGAGCAGAAGGAGCAGAAGGAGCAGAAGGAGCTGTCACACCTGAGGAAGCTCTGAGGGACCCAAACGTCGTATCAATAAAAGAAAACCAGGAGTGAGACAGTGTGCAGGAGTTTTCCTGAAAACAGGCTTCCAGTGTGAGCCATCGATCTCTCCTCCTCCAACACTCACACTCACCACGTTCACACGAGGCAATGTAAGAATCTGAGTGAAGTGTCTTGCCTAAGGACTCAACAACAGTTTTTGCCCCAGGTGCACCACTGAAGCACCTGGTACTCCCGGCAGTCTCCCATCCAAGTCCTGACCAGCCCCGCAGGTTCAGGCTTTGACAGGCAGGTTTGTCCACAGGTCAGATACGTCCCACCCAAACACAAAATATCACTTTTCTATTTAGTGAAAAAACACACACACACACACACCTTGTTTGTGTTATTTCAGGATGTGTCTGAACCTCAAAGGAGCAAATGAACTGATTTAGTCAAAGAGTGAGCTCCAGTCAATAACTGAGCGGCACATTATGAACATGGCCTCCTCTTCCTCTGATGATCGCCTCAGAAAAGAGCAGCTCTGATTTTATGAGGCTTCATTAGCTTCTTCTGGGACAGATATTTTTGTCTGATCACTTTTAATTTTCTCTTCAAACGAGAACAAGACGAGTTATGCAAAAGCGCCTTTAATGAGACTGCGTGTTCTACTGCTGTTTCTCAGAGCTCTGTTTCAATTGGCTCCTGCATGTTTGAGGAGTCTTGTATTATCCTGCGTTTGAGGCCCGAGGCTCAGAAAGGAACATTAATTATTCAGGATCTACAAATAGTCTATTAGGAAACACCTGAAGAAGCTTTGTGTGTCTTCTTTATTAAAGGGACCGTCTCATTGATGTTGTGAAGTTGTATTTGAGTGATTTGTGCAGGTTTGAGTCATCTATTCTCCTTTAATTAAGACGTCATTGCTCTGATCCCCTGTTTCCATCACCACAGGTACACGGTCACTGTGACATACTTGCTTCCTTCTCAGATTTTATTTTCTTAATCAGTGATTGTTATGACCCAGCTCGTTTGGGGTGAGGAAAGTAACAAAAAATAAAACCAAGATGTAAAATGGATTAAATTAAATAATGTTTAATTAACAGGAATGTAAAGGTAAATGAACAAAAGATTAAAATATACAGAAAATAAACTACAGACAACGGGGTTTGTGCCACAAAAGGGGTCATGCAGGTTTACACAATAACAAGTGGTCAACTTAAGGGATACACACAAAACTAAACACAAGTTCCTCAAATTAAACCACATAAGTCCACAAACAGAATCGAGTGACCAAATCAAAAAAAGGCACAAAACAGAACTACACTAAACTAAACTAAACACAAACAAACACTAAATGCAGACTGGCCACCAAGACCAGCAGCCTGAACAGGTGCTGGTAATCCCTTAAGTAGGGGCGTGGCTGCAAGGTGGGCGTCGACTTGCCCCACCAATCACAGATCAGGGGCCTCATTTATAAAAACTGCGCAGGAGTTGTTGTAAGTTAGTGCGTGCGTCTAGTAGCTACGACAGGCGTGCGCCACACAAACTCCATATTTAGAAACCACCCAATCAACCTGCAATCTTTGCTTTATAAATCCCACCTGCAACACAATTTGCGCATGTAAACCCACATCACGTCACGCCCTCTCCACACCTCCACCTCACCATAAAAGGAGCATGTAAAGTGACTCGTGAAGGAGATTTCCCTAAACATGAGCCGATAATCAGTGGGTTTGACCGAGACACGCGGGACAGAGGGAGGAGGACGCTCCACGCAGCACCACGCAGTCACGACAAACACTTTATTAAAAGACTTTATTAAACAAGGTTTAATAATAAATACAAAACTAAATGTGACAACAATGACTCATCTGTTCATTTAATCATATTTCATATTTAGGCCCATGTGTTTTTTCGCTGTTTCAAGAGTTTTATCGCTATATTTTTAAGTCTGTCTATGAAGTGTGTGGACTGGCCCTGTATTTATATATGCATATACACGTAGATACGTGCACGCGCTGATCTGAATGGTCAAATTATGAGCGGTGCGAGAGATCAGATGCCCTCCCCTGGAGAGGAAAGGAGCGAGGGAGGGACACGAGGACACAGATTTAACATGAAACACATCAGATACAGATGTTATTCTGCCAATTAAATCCAAACGAAACATCCAAACTGCTGAACCTGTGAGTGTGGGTCTGTTACTGTAGTGTGGGTCTGGGTCTGTGAGTCTGGGTCTGGTCGGGACGGCTCGGGCATTATTCTGTTCTTCATACAGTCAGAGAGCAGCTCTCATGTACAAGAGTTTCCCATTACACAAAAATGTAGGGAAATTTTGGTTGGGGTCAGGTTCGGGCAGTAGGCTTCGTAAACAGACTCGGGTCACAGACTCGGGTCACTCTGGCGCTCGGTGCGTAAAGACTAAAGTAAAAGTGTTAAAGTTGCGTTCATTAAATCAAAGCCTGGCTCCTGCTGCGTCCAAGGAAGAGTTTTTCTCCAGGTTGGGTCATTATTTCGTCTCTGTGTTGTCACAGTCTGTGTTCTATAGAAGTCTATGTCGCGGTGTGGACTGTGGACTCTTCGCTACACCGTGTCCGGAACATGGCGCGCTCGTGCACGAGTGTCAAATGTATATATTGTGGAGAATAATGAGTGGAATAAACAGCCCTTCTCCTTTTTGGTGAACCAAACACTTAAATGCGCAAATCAGAAGGGTGATTTTCTGATCAACACTTCCTCAAACTCTGCTGCTTCTCTCACGAGTGTCGCTTTTCCCCCTGTCTCCAACCAGGAGGCCCGAGACAGCGCTTAGGCCCACGCACGGATTTTGCGTAAGCGAGATTTATAAATGACCAGGGCTCCTGCAGCTCAGCAAATATCACACAAACAAATTAGAACTAAGGCCTGGGGCTGTAACAGTGATACACGTAGGATTTCACATACCGTATTTTTTGCACTGTACTGAGTGTGTACAGAAGTCGACTAAACGCTGGGCTTGTCTCCCAAAATATGAGCCAGTCCTTCATCAACTGGACAGGTTACACGTCCACTGCCGCTTAGTTTGTTTGAGTCTTTAGTCTCCTTGTATTTGATTCGCAGGCATAGGCAGAGTTTGACTTTTGCACTAGGGGGGCACAAGATTAAAGTTTTAAAGTGCGTATTGCCACGTGAACAGTAAGGAAACGTCTTGTCCTGTACAATGAAATGATCTCTTTACTGTCCACACCGCTGTGCGTTATAACTATTCTGTGACATTACACAGTAGTTAGGTCCTGGTTTAGTTGTGGTTCAGACTAGGATTCATATTGATTTCACACAATCCTTTTGTTTTATTGAAATAAATATTAATACATTAATATTGATGTATTAATATTAATGTGAGCATAGCAACCCACCTATGCTTGCGGGTTCTTTATTTTTTGTTGACATTGGAGCCAGGGCCGCCTGTAGCCTCACTTGACCATTTCTCTCAAATATTAAGAAAGTCTCTAACCTCGATTTCTCTCCATTGACAAGACTCTGAGCCTGACGTGTAGGTGGATGAATGTGACCTGACCGTTCAGACTGAAGTCACATGTCAAAAGATCAGATATGTGTCAGTTTTAGGAGCACATATCCAAGTGGTTTGGGTCACATTTGAAAAAGTCTGATCTCTGTCATTCAGACACAGACACAGAGGCCAAAAAATCAGTTTTGAGTCACTTCAGGCTGCAGTTTGAACATAATCTTATTTGTCTTTATCTGTCCTGTTTGGTTAAAACCTGGTTTGGTTCGGTTAAAACCAAATAGGTTTTTACCTATTTCAAAAACTATTTAAAAAATTTCAAATTACTCATAAAAACTACTCAATTACAGTAACATGAGTAAATGTATTTTGTTACTTTCTACTCTTGCACCAGGGACAGTCAAGTGATGTTCCTTTACTTAACTGTACAAGAGCAGAGTCTCTGCGTCTGCTCTGCTGTGGATCCTCAGACTCCCAACACCACACTCTTCCTCAGTTACTTTTGTCAGGCGTTGTAACTGTAAATGAAATAAAGAGAGTGCTCCTTAACATCCCTCTCGTCCGTGGCTACACCGCACTCACGCTCACCAGATTTGACAAAATGCGTTGTTAGGTTTATCTAAACATTGTAAACAAGAAGAAAGACAAGAGATTAATTCAGTTTTACTCGCGAGGAGAACGGGCAGAGAGTGGGCATCAGACCAACAGTCTCCACACGTTCTGATGACTCAAGGCCGCTCTCCTCTTTTTATTTCATTAGAGGCCCTAGTTACAGAATGTAATTCTCAAGGGGAAGGGAAACAGCCAAGACATAATAAGAAACTGATGCAGCTAAGCATAGTACAAACACATAAAACATGATTAACAATCAGGAGGTGCCTTAGGTCAGACACCATCATAACTCTTGCATGTGTGACAGTGGAAGTTGGCTTCATGTGAGGAATCATCTCGAGGTTCACAAGAGCGATAGGACACTGCACACAGTTGTCAAACACACAGAGGTTATTCAACAAGTGACAAGTGATTGGTACATTATAAATCAAAGAATTGTAGTACATAAATGGTTAACTCATAGGCCTAGAATATCACACAAGTATTTAGCAAATATGGGATAATAAAATTATTCTGACAGCGTTCATTTATTTAGCTCTTGTAATGTGATGTATCAGCCCTTGTAGGTGCGTCCCTCCGTCTGGTCCTTGGTCTTGTCCGTTCGTGCTCTCCTGTCGTCTGTGTCTGAGCCTGACGTGTAGGTGGGATGAATGTGACCTGACCGTTCAGACCGAAGTCACATGTCAAAAGATCAGATATGTGTCGGTTTTAGGAGCACATATCCAAGTGGCCTGGGTCACATTTGAAAAAAAAATCTGCGTCGTTGTCAGAATAATTTTATTATCCCATATTTGCTAAATACTTGTGTGATATTCTATGCCTATGAGTTAACCATTTATGTAACTACAATTCTTTGATTTATAATGTACCAATCACTTGTCACTTGTTGAATAACCTCTGTGTGTTGACAACTGTGTGCAGTGTCCTGTCGCTCTAGTGAACTCGAGATGATTCCTCACATGAAGCCAACTTCCACCGTCACACATGCAAGAGTTATGATGGTGTCTGACCTAAGGCACCTCCTGATTGTTAATCATGTTTTATGTGTTTATACTATGCATAGCTGCACCAGTTTCTTATTATGTCTTTGCTGTTTCCCCTTCCCCTTGAGAATTATCGTTCTGTAACTAGGGCCTCCTAATGAAATAAAAAGAGGAGAACGGCCTTGAGTCATCAGAACGTGTGAGACTGTTGGTCTGATGCCCACTCTCTGCCCGTTCTCCTCGCGAGTAAAACTGAAAATCTCTTGTCTTTCTTCTTGTTTTTAATGTTTAGATAAACCTAACAGTCGTTCAGACACAGGTCGCATGGGGGCCAAAAAATGGGATTTGGGTCACTTCAGGCTACAATCTGAACCTAGTCTGATTTGTCCTGGAGGAGAGCATCTTTAGACTTGTTTTCTTTGGCTATAATCTTCCACAGTACAGCATAAGTGTACTGTAAATGGCTGACAGTTGCTCAGTTGGTAAAGCTTTCGTCCGCTGATCCAAAGTCGGGTGGTTCGATCCTTGACCCACAGGTTGGAGGTGCAATTCCAGCTCCTACAGATAAACACTGTCATTGTGTCTAGGTCAAGACCCCCTCGCCCTAGAGTCTGCGTACACTGGTGTATGAGCGTGTGTGTGAGTGGGTGAGTGGTTCCTCGATGTAAAAAGAGCTTCGAGTGCCTTGAAGGTGGAAAGGCGCTGTATAAAAATGCGATTTCCAGGGAGTCATGCAGAAAGTTACATACGGTATCTTGAAGCATTTACCATAAAACACATTGCGGTCCTTATTTCACGCCAAAGTGGACTTGTAGATCCTCGTCTTGTGTGCGTTGTCGGTGTAATTGTAGCGTGTATTGTTGATGCTTTCAGTCTTATCTGTGATCTCATGTCCTATTGGCGGCTCAGTCAGGCTTAACGCGTTTATCAGCTCTTTGTGTGGAGCCTCGTATCTGTGAGCACATCTCTGTCTGTTCTTTTATTATTCATGCGAGGCCCAGAGGAGCGTGACCACGGGAGCTTTGAGACCCACCGCAGGAGCAGAGGAGCTGTGACACCGCTGCGATGGCGAGAGCCGACCAGAACACAACACGGAAACCACTCATTCCGTTTTGCGTGATGTTATATTGTAGAGCTGATGACATTTCAGCTCTGAAATTGCCAATCTCTGCCAAACTGAAGGTAAGAGGAGCCGGAAACTATCACCACATGACATCAAAAGTTGGAACAGAGCGTTTTGACCTTGTTTCTGATGAGATAATACGATTTTAACATGACTAAAAGATCAGAGTCAGTCCTTTAAAGATGCAGAATTATGAACAAATTGGCTCTTTTGAAGGGTTCTTTAATGTGAACAATTGGAACTGGATCTCATTTTGTTAAAGAATCATTTTTTGCTTTCCAATTTTAATATATTTTTACACTGATTAACTCTGACCCAGCACAGAAGCAGTACGTAAAAAAACAAAAAAAAAAAAAAACAAAAACATAGGGCCTCATTCATGAATCTTTGTTTAAAAAAAATGTTCATAACTTTCACTTGCTGAAAGAATTCTGCACCAGATTCACAAAAAGTTCTTAAGCAGCCAAATTTCTTCTAAAGTGACAGTTGGGCCTAATTCACCAACATCCAGATACAAACACCTCCACGCTCTTTTACATAGAAAATTAACTTCCAAATATGGTCAGTATGTGTTTGGTTTTATGACACGTGAAAGTGCGAGGAAGAGAGTGAGTGTGTATACATGCACATCAATAACCCGGTTATTAGCCATATCCCGGTTATGTCAGTGTTCGTGTTACTGCGTTTACATGCGCACTGAGAAACAGGGACACTCATATCCGCGTGTACATGATCAAATGGAGTATCCCGGTTTCTTGACATAATCTTACAAATGCGCAGGCGCAAAAATTTAACTTAAATCAATTTAATAAACCAGGAAAAATACAAACCGTGAGCTCCTTTAGCATAAGAAGCTAAGGAGCTACGAGATCTCCCACAATCCACTGTGCAGATTCTTCATTAAAATCTTCTGCATAAATAAACTCAACTTTACAACATATAAACCATAAACACTATAGAGACACATCAGCCCGTTTGATCAGATAATTCAGCTGTGATCACATTTGTTTACGTTTTACAGAAACGAAACTTAAGACCGTTTGGCTAATTAGCATAAACTGTTAGCGGCGATAAAAACAACTCGCTCCTTGCGCCGCTGATGCGATCAGCTTCTTTTGGACTAAATGACACGACTCTGTGGATTATGTGTGTTATTTCTGTGACAGAAGAGGCGCTGATGATGGTGAGTGTGTTCCGTGCATATAGAGTATAGGAGATAGTTCATGTTTTAGCTTTTCAGCGTTCACAGAGTGCAGGTCGTACGAGTGCAGATTGTACATGTGCAGGTTTAGCGCAGCTCTTTATTTTACAGTCATTTCACTCGTTTGGTCACTTTATTTATGTTGGTCAATTTATTTATGTCACTACTGTTGTGGTGAAAGGCTGGAAAGTGTCTTTTGGACGCATGCGACTCAACTTTATGTTGCAGTAACCGGGGTACTGCGTTTACATGCCACAAGTATCCTGGTTACTATCGGAATAAACCAGCTACAGTAACACGGTTTCTAATAACCGGGATACTGAAACCGGGTTACTGCGTTTACATGCACCATCAAGAAACCGGGATACTCAAAAAACCCGATCATAACCGGGTTATTGATGTGCATGTAAACGCACTCAGTGATGAGGAGGTCTGGTGGAGCGTCTACAGACTACGACTGTTTTCAAATGTCCAAACTCACATGAACACACTCAAGGAGGAAGGTTTAAGTCACAAACTTGTTGAAATAAGCAGTGGGTTTTATCGTATTTATTGAGCTTTCTGTGACCGTGGACCTGCTGTAAGTATCGAAGGAGAGGGGCTGGGGTGGAGCTGCATAAGCGTGCGCTCTGATCGTGTTGACAGTGTTGGGGAGTAACAGATTACATGTACCGGGATTACGTAATCAGAGTACAAATTATGAGTAACTGTATTCGGTTACAGTTACTGTTTCAGTGAGTGGTAATTGGATTACAGTTACTTTGTTGAAATAAATGGATTACTGGGCGGTATTTTCCTGTTTTCACATTTTGGGCTAAACCAGGACTAAAAGCAAGACTAAAACCAGGACTAAACCAGGATTAAACCAGGACTAAACCAGGTCTAAAAGGAGGACTAAAGCAGAACTAAACTAAGACTAAACTAGGACTAAAACCAGGTCTAAAACCAGGACTAAACCAGGACTAAATCAGGACTAAACAATATGACACCTAACAGTGTCATAGGTGAACATAATTTAAAGCAGCAGTGTCTCATATAGAAATCATTTCTATATCAGTAATATTTTTTATATGCTTAAGGAAAGACTGGACTTTTTATTTTCTTTTAGCAGATAAAATTTCTGTTAAGATTTCCTGGTCTTTGTTTCTCTACAGTAAACAGTTGCTTATTCATGGAGACTTGAGCTCAACAGACAATTTGAAGAGAACAAACAAGAATTTTCAGGATGTGGTTGATACATTCATGTAGTTTTAAAAAGCATGACAATATCAAGTAATCCAAAGTATTCAGATTACATTACTCACTTTAAGTAATTTAATGGATTACGTTACAAACTACATTTTGGGGTATGTAATCTGTAATCTGTAGGGGAATACATTTTAAAAGTCACCTTCCCAAACACTGCGTGTTGAGTCCAGTGTTGTGTCCAGACAGACGCCCATATGGAGACACTGGGGCTGGGACAGACTGAGACTCACTGCAGCCTGGACACAGACTCTAGAAAACTACTCACACATGTTCCTGGATCACACAGTCATATGTGTAAGAGAATTTAAGTAATTTATCTTCCACGTACATCTCAGTTTGACATTGACTCACGAAAGCTATATTTACACTAGGGTGACCAAACGTCCGTTTTTCCCTGGACATGTCCGTATTTTGCGTCCTGTCCTGGGCGTCCGAGTTTTTTTTTATAAAGTGATGCAAATGTCCGGGTTTTCAGTACCGTTCATTAAACTGAGCGTCTCTCGTAGCGTCTGTGACTCAGAAGGAGCGAGACACAAACAGTCGGTCAGTCTGCAACACACCGAAGCACAAATGTGTATTTAACAATGACTTGTACAAGAAATTCTCCGTTTTCCATCCCGGTCGGGACAAGTGTGAGTCCATGTGCACAGGTTGTGAGGTGAGAGTACAGTGTCCCTCGATTATCGTGGGGGTTACGTTCTAAAAATAACCCGCGACAGGTGAAATCCACGAAGTATCAACAGCGACCTCAAAAAACGACTTTTTTTTGTGGCGAACTGGTCGTGGATTCTCGTCCGCCATCGCGACAAACTTTATGCGAACTGCGAGAGCCACAATTAGAAAAAGCCTCTAAGACCCGCTGCATAGTTACCTTAGAAACGTAGGGAGTTTGATTGACAACCTGACAGCCAATAGAAAATGAGGGAGCCTCGTTTTCTATTGGCTGATGTTTATCTGGCCTCAACACGTCCACAGTTGATAGATTTTCTTTCTTTTTTTTTTTGGTCATCATAATTACAAGGCTGCTGCGTCTCTGTAATGGTGTTTTAAACTTTCATTGACAATTTGAAACAAACAAAAAATCCTCCATACAACCTTTAAGGTCACCAAAAAAGGAGAATTAAAGCCTCAAGAGTCAAGTTAATATGAGTTCTTTAACATTGACGTCGAGGCAGAGAACATTCTACTGTGGAATCTAAAAATCTGGTTCATTTTGGGCGATGAAAATCTTCTTCTATAGTTACACATTTCTTGGTTTTAACAGAGGAGCAGAAACCGGGGCTTGTTTCCGCTGTAGCTGGAGGTTTCATGGACTAAACTTAGGCGGAGGTCCTTTGGGTGCCATGACACATCCTCACATGCACCTGCAGAAACATTTAACCTGATTTCACCGCTGCTCTAAACAGGAACAGGAAGTAGGTTGAGTGTCCAGAGACAACACAAACATTAGACACATTTTTCTAAATAAATGAAAACGTAGGCAGGAAAATGTTAGTAATTAGGTGTTAAGACCAAGTGGAGATTCTCTGGACTAGACTCTGTTCTGGTCCGATCTCTGGTACAATTTCTGGTCTGGCCTAGACTCTGTTCTAGTCTGTTCTTGGGTCTGGTTCCCGGTCCAGTCTCTGGTCCAGTCACTAGTCTGGTCTCTGGTCTGGTCTCTCGTGTGTTCTGTGGCCTGGTCTCTGCTGTGGTCTCTGGTTTCTGGTGTCTGATCTTTGTTCTGGTCTCTGGTCTTTGGTCTCTAGTCTCTTGTCTTAAGTCTCTGGTCTCTAGTCTCTGCTCTTTGGTCTCTTTTGTCTGGACTCTGGTCTGGTCTCAGGTCACTGGTCTTTAGTCTCATGTCTCTGGTCTTTGGTCTTTGGTCTCTTGTGTGGTCTGGTCTGGTCTCTGGTCTGGTCTCTGCTGTGATCTATGGTGTGGTCTCTGGTCTGGTCTGGTCTCATGTCTGGTCTTGGGTTTCAAGGTCTCTGGTCTGGTCCATGGTCTTTGGTCTCTGCTGTGGTGTGGTCTGATCTGGTCTCAGCTCTGGTCTTTGGTCTCATGTCTCAGATCTCTGGTCTGGTCTCTGGTCTCTGGTCTTTGGTCTTTGGTCTCTGGTGTGGTCTGGTCTCATCTCAGGTCTGGTTCTGGTCTTTGGTCTCTGGTGTAGTCTTGTCTGGTCTCAGGTCTGGTCTTTGGTCTCATGTCTCAGATCTCTGGTCTGGGCTTTGGTCTTTAGTCTGGTCTGGTCTCACGTCTCATGTTTTAGGTCTCTGGTCTGGTCTCTGGTGTGGTCTCTGCTGTGGTCTCTGGTCTGGTCCATGGTCTGGTTTTGGGTCTCATGTCTCAGGTCTCTGGTCTGGTCTCAGGTCTGGTCTTGGGTCTCAGGTCTCTGGTCTGGTCTCTGGTCTGGTCTCTGGTGTGGTCTCTGCTGTGGTCTCTGCTGTGGTCTCTGGTCTGGTCCATGGTCTGGTTTTGGGTTTCATGTCTCAGGTCTCTGGTCTGGTCTCAGGTCTGGTCTTGGGTCTCAGGTCTCTGGTCTGGTCTCTGGTCTGGTCTCTGCTGTGGTCTCTGGTCTGGTTTTGGGTTTCATGTCTCTCAGGTCTCTGGTCTGGTCTTGGGTCTCAGGTCTCTGGTCTGGTCTCTGGTGTGGTCTCTGCTGTGGTCTCTGGTCTGGTCTTTGGTCTGGTTTTAGGTTTCATGTTTCATGTCTCAGGTCTCTGGTCTGGTCTCAGGTCTGGTCTTGGTCTCAGGTCTCTGGTCTGGTCCATGGTCTGGTTTTGGGTTTCATTTCTCAGGTCTCTGGTCTGGTCCATGGTCTGGTCTTGGGTCTCATGTCTCAGATCTCTGGTCTGGTCTTTGGTCTTTGGTCTCTGATGTGGTCTGGTCTTGTCTCAGGTCTGGTTCTGGTCTTTGGTCTCTGGTGTGGTCTTGTCTGGTCTCAGGTCTGGTCTTTGGTCTCATGTCTCAGGTCTCTGGTCTGGTCTTTGGTCTTTGGTCTCTGATGTGGTCTTGTCTGGTCTCAGGTCTGGTCTTTGGTCTCATGTCTCAGGTCTGGTCCATGGTCTGGTCTTGGGTCTCATGTCTCTGGTCTGGTCTCTGGTCTGGTCTTGGGTCTCATGTCTCAGGTCTGGTTCTGGTCTTTGGTCTATGGTCTGGTCATGGTCTGGTCTTGGGTCTCATGTCTCTGGTCTGGTCTCTGGTCTGGTCTTGGTCTCATGTCTGGTCTGGTCTGGTCTTTGGTCTGGTCTGGTCATGGTCTGTCTTGGTCTCATGTCTCAGGTCTCTTGTGTGGTCTATGGTGTGGTCTCTGGTCTGGTCTCTGGTCTGGTCTTGGGTCTCATGTCTCAGGTCTCTGGTCTGGTCCATGGTCTGGTCTTGGGTCTCATGTCTCAGATCTCTGGTCTGGTCTTTGGTCTCTGATGTGGTCTTGTCTGGTCTCAGGTCTCTTGTGTGATCTATGGTGTGGTCTCAGGTCTGGTCCATGGTCTGGTCTTGGGTCTCATGTCTCAGGTCTGGTCCATGGTCTGGTCTTGGGTCTCATGTCTCAGGTCTGGTCCATGGTCTGGTCTTGGGTCTCAGGTCTCTGGTCTGGTCTCTGGTCTGGTCTTGGGTCTCATGTCTCTGGTCTGGTCCATGGTCTGGTCTTTGGTCTCTGGTGTGGTCTTGTCTGGTCTCAGGTCTGGTCTTGGGTCTCATGTCTCAGGTCTCTTGTGTGGTCTCATGGTGTGGTGTCTGGTCTGGTCATGGTCTGGTCTTGAGTCTCCATGGTCTCTGGTCTGGGTCTCTGGTCTGGTTTTGGGTCTCATGGTCTCTGGTCTGGTCTCTCTGGTCTCTGGTCTCATGGGTCTCATGTGTCTCTGGTCTGGTCTCTGGTCTGGTCTTTGGGTCTCGGTCTCATGTCTCTGGTCTGGTCTCAGGTCTGGTCTTTGGTCTCTGGTCTGGTCCATGGTCTGGTCTTGGGTCTCATGTCTCAGGTCTCTTGTGTGGTCTCTGGTCTCTGGTCTGGTCTCTGGTCTGGTCTTGGGTCTCATGTCTCTGGTCTGGTCCATGGTCTGGTCTTGGGTCTCATGTCTCAGGTCTGGTCTATGGTCTGGTCTTGGGTCTCTGGTCGAGTTCTTGGTCCACACTCTGGGGGAGGGCTCTCAGCTCAGGCCTGTCCAGAAGATTAATGCAGCCGTCAAGTTTCTCCACTTCACATTTGAACTGAGAACATTTAACAACAAACACAGTTCACAGCTCGTCCCCAGAGACACACATAAACCAAACACACGCTGTGACTTTGGAGCCAGTTTCAGGCAGTTTGGAGGAGTTTTCAGACGGTGTGTGTTGTGTCGCAATGATCCAACTCAAATCTCTTAAACCAACTTGAATATTTTAACCACATTCTGAACATCTAACAAATCCAGTTTATATGTTTTAATGCAGATGCTCTGGGCCCACGTGTGACCGGCTCCTGCAGGGAGCGACTGGAGTGTGTGAATGTCCATGTGCCCGGCTCCTGCAGGGACTCGACTGGAGTGTGTGAATGTCCATGTGCTCGGGTCCGGAGTCTTATCACCCCCCCAAGTCCCACCACTCACACCTCACACTCGACTCAGAATACACACACTCTTTTCAACATCTCAAATGGTCACCAGCTCTGCCTCACACACACACACACACATACACGCACGCACGCACGCACGCACACACACACACACACACACACACACACACACACACACACACACACACACACACGCACATGCACACACACACACACACACACACACACACGCACGACACACACACACACACACGTGCACACGCACACGCACACATGTGCACGCACACATGCACACACACACATGCACACACACACACACACACACGCACACACACACATGTCACGCACGCACACACACACATGCACACACACACACACACACACACACATGCACACACACACACACACATCACACACACACACACACACACACACACACACACACACACACACACACACACACACACACACACACACACACACACACACACACACACACACACACACACACACACACACACACACACACACCACACACCACACACACACACACACACACTACACACACACACACACACACACACACACACACGCACACACACACACACACACACACACACACACACACACACACACACACACACACTCACACACACACACACACACACACACACACTCACACACACACACACTCACACCAACCAGGACTAAACTAGGACTATAACCATAACTAAAACCAGGATTAAAACCAGGACTAAATCAGGACTAAACTAGAACTAAGCCAGGACTAAAACCAGGACTAAAACCAGGACCTAAACCAGGACTAAACTAGAACTAAGCCAGGACTAAAACCAGGACTAAAACCAGGACCTAAACCAGGACTAAACCAGGACTAAAACCAGGACTAAAACCAAAACTAAAACTAGGACTAAACCAGGACTAAAACCAAAACTAAAACTAGGACTAAACCAGGACTAAACCAGGACTAAAACCAGGACTAAAGCAGGAATAAACCGGGACTAAACCGGGACTAAACCAGGACTAATCTTGGACTTTTTAGTCCTGGTTCAGTCCTGGCTCCGTATGTGGCGCAAAAGTCCGGCATCTGTTTTTTTTCTTCTATTTTATCTTCTGTTTATGTATTTAAACACAAAATCCAAAAAAAAAAAAAAAAAAAAAATGTAATCTGTTTTTTTTTTTTTTTTTTTTTTTTTTTTTTTTTCTGGTTTTGGAAACAAATAATAAAAAATAAGAAAATTGTTCTTTCCTCATTTTCGTATTTTTGGTTTTATTTTGAAAAACAAATGAACAAATGATACACAGATTACAAACCTCTACTGAACTGAATATAAGAGGAGCCGTTAACAAGAAAATACCGCTTCATGACATCACAAGGTGGAACAGAGCATTTTGAGCTTTGGAGATGAAGACAAACTAATAATAAAGCGTTACTCAAACATGTGTGAATGAAACAAAAACAACTCCAGGTCTGTTTTTGAGGAGGTAACACCATTCTGTCACGGCGTAAGGAGAGTCCATTTTGTGTAATATCAGACCGAGTGTATATAAAACACAGACTGAACAGAATCTAGGATCATTAAAGAGTAAAACCGGGACATAGCGTCTCCTCAGGTAACCCGGAGCGCCACTTGTGCAGAAACGTCTCACCCTGATTGTTATTGGTGGAGCGGCGTGTGGCGATGAAGACGATGACGAAGAGGAGCGGTCTCACCTGCTTACACTCTCTCGTTCCCAGTCCGAAGCATCTGTCACAGTTTGGAGTTTGACCTTTGCGTCCAGACACAAAGATCCACCGCGAAACCCGAGAAGGACCCGCACGGAACAAACCTAGAACGGAAGCTGTCAGCGACTGTAACGTTATTAGAAAAACACTGCGCTTCTGTCTGCGATGTATGTAGGTACAGAGCAAAAAAGTGGAGCGTTAAAATCGACTCTCACAGAATCCGTTTTAACATTTTCTCAGGGTTTATACGAGTTCAGTTTGTTCTAGAGTTAATTTAACATGTTAACACTGGACCAACGTTTCTGTTTAACCCCAAAACCAAGAGCGATATTAATATTTTGAGAGTAAACGGATAACACTTTGTAGGGTGATTTATTTTTACACTTTATTTTAGTTAATTTAAGATGAAATGAAGTACAAAACTGGTTCAAACTGGTCTTCTCTCACGGGAGTTTGAAGTATAAACACTAGTAACACTAAGGGACGTTGAATTAAAACTCGTGGATGTTGAATTATCTTTCTGAATTAACGTGTGAAGAATCCCTCAGTCGTCCAGGTAGAATCCACGTCGAGGAGAAAATTCAGTTTGTCGACTGGACAAAAGTTAGTTTGGTTGAAGACGTTTGTTAGTTCATCCAAGCTGCTTCTTCAGTTCTGGTCAGACGCTGGTGGACACTTCCTTATATCTGCAGGGAGGAGCTAACTACACTGAAACTACACTGAAACTAAGATTGCGTTCAGACTGCAGCCTGAAGTGACCCAAATCAGATTTTTTGGCTTCTATGTGACCTGTATCTGATCTTTTAATGTCAGTCTGAACGACACAAACCAGATTTTTTCAAATGTGACCCAGGACACTTGGATATGTGCTCCTGAAACTGATACATATCTGATCTTTTGACATGCGACTTCAGTGTGAACAGCCAAAGCGCATTCATCCACCTACACGTTATCAACAAGCCACAAACGTCACTATTCTGCGCTGAAGTAGGCGAAAATTGTTAATAAACTCCGTGTCACTGAAGTGAAGCACATCACCACTCACCACTCTTGGCTCCGTCTCCACATCCACACGTTCCTTTCAACGGACGTCGCTGCCGCTGTCCCACAAAACACCACGACCAAAAACCTCGTCCTTCTCCTTCTCAATCTCCTCCTTAAAACAAGTAAGTTGTTCATGTTCTGGCTCCGGTACGAGAGGAACTTTAAAATCTCCAGGTGCTCGATGCTGCGTCCATGTTTGGACAAGTTCCGTAAACACAGGACACGCTCGCTGCAGTGAAGGTCATCGTGTCCTCCGTTGTGCATGCGGGACACTTTCGGGCCGTTTAATGTTCACACTGTAATTCACATACAAGTCGCAAATGTGAACGACCTCACAAAAACATCGGATTTCACAAAAAAATTTGAATTGAGCGTTAAGCCCTGCAGTCTGAACGTAGCCTAACACACACTTGTTTACAGTTTCTGTTTGTTAGTTGGGCCTATTGACCTGTACAGGGTGTGGGGGTCTAATTAGCAGAACAATTCATGGCCATAATGAAGCTTCCACACCTCTGGACCTGACCTGGATACACCTGTTGTTCTCTTGTTTGTTTTGGTTTAGGTTTGAGGATGGACGTGTAAATAGGAGATCGATGGTGTCTGAGTCTCCATTTCTGTTTAGAGAAGGATTCTCTTTCTTAACAAAAATGTCTTATTTCACTCCCCTCTCAAACCAAGTCTTTTCTCTGGCTAAAATCTGTACCTCTCTGTCCTCAAATGAATGACCCGTGGCTTTAAAGTGAAGATGTACAGCAGACTGAGGTCCTGTGTTGCTCTCTCGTCTGTGTTGGTTCATCCTCTTGTGAAGTAGCTCTTTAGTTTCTCCAGTGTAGCGTTCACTGCGCTCTTCACTGCTCTGAATGGAGTAGATGACATGACTTTGTTTGTGGCTCGGTGTTTTGTCCTTTGGGTTGGACCAGTTTCTGTCTTAGAGTGTTCGTAGGTTTGAAATAGACCGGAATCTCATGTTGTCTGAAAATCCTCTGTAGTTTTTCAGAAACACCAGCCATGTTCGGTATATTTACCCCCTTTCTCCTGGGTTCTGATTCTGTGTTGTCCTGTTTTTTAGTTCTCTTGGTTTTGTTGAAGGCCCATTTTGGATCTCCGCAAACAGAGAGGGCTTTCTGCACATGTTGTTCTTCTTTCTGAATTAACAGCAAAATCAACTCTGGCAAATAACCCCAACTCAAACCCCCATTTGACTTTCAGATAGTTAAAGGTTGTATAGAGGATTTTTTTAAGGGAAGAGAAATACAGTGACAGTCCTTGTGCGCGTTCAGAATTACTGTTGAAGTTTCCTGTCTAGAGGTAATTTATCGACCGATGCGTCAGTTTTTAGACCCTTCGTCTGTTTCAGTCGCACCATCGGTGGAAGGAATCTCCAAGAATCACCTCAGTTTGTCTTCGCTCCTTTTCTCCTTCTCTTCTTCTTTCAGCGACCTCAAAACGGACTTTCTTTTGCGGCGAACCGGTCGTGGATTCTCGTCCGCCATCGCGACAAACTTTGTGCGAAATGCGAGGAAGCTACAGTTTGAAAAAACCTCTAAGAACCGCTGCGTAAACCACATAATCCCTGCGCGCCGACGACTCAGTTACACTAGGGAGTTTGATTGACAACCTAACAGCCAATAGAAAATGAGGGAGCCTCGTTTTCTATTGGCTGATGTTTATCTGTCCTCACTACGTCCACAGTTGATAGATTTTCATTCTTTTTCTTTTGGTCATTATAATTACAAAGCTGCTGCGTCTCTGTAATGGTATTTAAAACTTTCACTGACAATTTGAAAAAAAAAAAAAAAATCCTCCATACAACCTTTAAAATAACAGTTTTTGAGTTAAAAACAACTCTGAAATATTTTAGCCTGAAATTTTAACCCTCCAGTTTTTGCTGTGTGTGATCTATGACACCTGTGGATCACTATGTTATAATTTGGACATTTTAAATCACAATATTCATGAAAAACAACTTAATAAAAGAAACAAGTGCGCTGACTTCTGTGTTAGAAAACCATGGTGCGCACTGGGAGCTGACGTCGCTGTAAACGTCATGACAACAAAGCGTCACATGCTGTGGGCCCCTCCTGTGGACGACTGCACATCACACTAAAGCAGAGTGTTTTCTTTTTCATTTGTACCAAAATGACGACATGAAGTAGCAGCATTATTCACGTATTATATTTAAGAAAATAAAACTTGGAACTAACTAAGAGCAGTGGGCATAACACTATAGACGCTACAAGTCATTTTACTAACTTTCTGACTTTTATACAAATTGTCGTTGTTAGTACTTTCAATTGTTAATTAAAAGTACACATACAGTAACTTTTCTCATGATTCAGATTCTAGAATGTGATGGGGGCAAGAGCCAATTTTCCCGATTGATGACGTTGTTCTTTGCCATGAAACAAGTGGGACCAAGTCATTGATTTGCAAGTCTCAAGTAAGTCTCAAGTCTTTAAGATAAGAAATATTAGACATAATATTTACTCAGTTATTTCATCATGGCAATGCAATTAACAATGGCAATATTTTAAATATTTAACTTAATTTATTTATATGAAGACAACTTCTAACATTTAGAAAAAATAAATAAATCTGTAACAATTACCAGTAAAATCATGACTGTTCATTGTGGCAGTAAATACATTTTACTTAATAATGACAAGTAAACTGTACCTGATATTACTATTAAAATCTAATTAAAAAGTGTGAGTGAAAATTGTTACGAGGTTTTTTCTAGTAAATCTTACCAGTTATTTGTTTCAGTGCAAGTCAAGTCCCAAGTCTTAGTTTATTTTATAAAGTCAAGTCTCAAGTCCTGAAAATAGTGACTCAAGTCTGACGGGAGGAGGCCCCGGGGAAGACCCAGGACACGCTGGAGGGACTATGTCTCTTGACTGGCCTGGGAACACCTCGGGGTCCCCCCAGAGGAGCTGGAGGACATGTCTGGGGTGAAGGAAGTCTGGGAGTCCCTGCTTAGACTGCTGCCCCACGACTCGGCCCCGGATAAGTGGAAGAAAATGGATGGATGGATGGAAGTCTGACTTGAGTCCAAGTCACAACTTGTAAGTCCAACCTCTGTCATGTCAGGTGCCACAGGGGGGCACCAATCATAAAAACTGTCATTGTGTCCTTAGGCAAGGCACTTCACCCACATTGCCTAGTATGAAACATGCGTGTGAGTGATGGTGGTGGTCAGAGGGGCCGATGGCACAGATTGACAGCCTCGCTTCCATCAGTCTGCCACTGGGTCTGGAGTGAATAATGCTCTGTAAAGCATCTTTGAGTGTCAAAAAAAGTGTTATTTAAAACTGATGCATTATTATTATTATTATTATTATTATTATTATTATTATATATAATAATATCTCCAAAAGGTGAATTCACAAATGTTGAATCTGATCATTTCTGTTGGCGACTAAACCTGAGGACTCTGTAACTCTGTATTTCAACAAAAGTCATTTTTAACCTAATGTCCTATAGAATGTTGTCCTAAAGAATGTAGCCTCTTCACAGAAAAGTTACACAGTGACTCTTTAACATCTCCCAGACCAACTTTGCAGCAGTTTTTGACTAGTGCCATACATCTCTTCCTCTCCTCTCTCCTCCTCTTCCTTCTCCTCTCTCCTCCTCCTCTCCTCTTCTTTGTCCACTTGTGTTTGGTATCGGCTCTAATGAAAAAGCACCCCTCGCCTCTCCGCAGACGTCGCTGCATTGTCTCCTCGCGCTGCCTTTGTCTAAACCTGGTCCTTCCATCAGACGGGCACAATAGAAGCCCATCACGGTGAGGTCTGGGAGGCCGGACCTCAGCGTAGCCTGCGCCGAGAGGAGACGAGCCGGAGACGAGCTCGGGGGTGAAACAGCGCGAGGACGGGGTGAGATTGAAGTCCCTCTCTTGTCCCTGCTCCACAGACGTGTCATTATCTTTAGCCCGGGTCTGAACAATGCTCTGCGGGGGGAGCGGGTTGGATTGGGAGCGTCGGAGATTGAACAAGAATCACCCGGCGAATCGATAAACGTACACGCGAAAAGCTTTTGTCTTTTGCTCGAGTTACTTCCTCTTTCTGTTCCTCCAGTGATCCATCCAAAGCAGGGGGCGCCGGCGGAGCTTACCCACAAAAGGAGAGGTCTTCTGGGTGTAAGTCGCAGCGGAGGAGGAGAATGGAAGGCTTTCACTTGGTTAAGACGACTCTATACGGACAAACAGCCAATCAGACGAGCTCAGAGTTCATCAATAGGTTCGGTGATTGATTTGCAATGAGCGCGAAACACTTCTTGTAAGTTTAAGTTAAGTTAAAGCCATACCTCGGAACATGCTCCAGGCACATAGTTATGCCATACTGTGGAATATTATAGCCAAAGGAACATCATTACCATGGAAACAAGCAGGAGCAGGCCTCATCACGAGTCAGGTTTGTGGAGATGTGCGGTGTGTCATGGGTAAGAAGTTGTCGATAAGATACATACGTCGATACATAAGTAATAATACGACACATACGTCGATACATAAGCCACGATACGATACATTTGTCGATACATAAGTAATAATACGATACATACCTCGATACATAAGCCATGATACGATACATTTGTCGATACATAAGCCATGATACGATACATACGTCGATACATAAGCCATGATACGATACATACGTCGATACATAAGCCATGATACGATACATACGTCGATACATAAGCCATGATACGATACATTTGTCGATACATAAGCCATGATACGATACATACGTCGATACATAAGCCATGATACGATACATACGTCGATACATAAGCCATGATACGATACATTTGTCGATACGTAAGCCATGATACGATACATACGTCGATACATAAGCCATGATACGATACATTTGTTGATACATAAGCCATGATACGATACATACCTCGATACATAAGCCATGATACGATACATACCTCGATACATAAGCCATGATACGATACATTTGTCGATACATAAGCCATGATACGATACATACGTCGATACATAAGCCATGATACGATACATTTGTCGATACATAAGCCATGATACGATACATTTGTCGATACATAAGCCATGATACGATACATTTGTCGATACATAAGCCATGATAGATACATAGTCGATACATAAGCCATACGATACATTTGTCGATACATAAGCCATGATACGATACATTTGTCGATACATAAGCCATGATACGATACATTTGTCGATACATAAGCCATGATACGATACATTTGTCGATACATAAGCCATGATACGATACATTTGTCGATACATAAGCCATGATACGATACATACGTCGATACATAAGCCATGATACGATACATTTGTCGATACATAAGCACGATACGATACGATACATTTGTCGATACATAAGCCATGATACGATACATACGTCGATACATAAGCCATGATACGATACATTTGTCGATACATAAGCCATGATACGATACATACGTCGATACATAAGCCATGATACGATACATACCTCGATACATAAGCCATGATACGATACATTTGTCGATACATAAGCCATGATACGATACATTTGTCGATACATAAGCCATGATACGATACATTTGTCGATACATAAGCCATGATACGATACATATGTCGATACATAAGCCATGATACGATACATACGTCGATACATAAGCCATGATACGATACATTTGTCGATACATAAGCCATGATACGATACATTTGTCGATACATAAGCCATGTTACGATACATACACCGATACATAAGCCATGATACGATACATTTGTCGATACATAAGCCATGATACGATACATTTGTCGATACATAAGCCATGATACGATACATTTGTCGATACATAAGCCATGATACAATACATTTGTCGATACATAAGCCATGATACGATACATACATCGATACATAAGCCATGATACGATACATACCTCGATACATAAGCCATGATACGATACATACGTCGATACATAAGCCATGATACGATGCATTTGTCGATACATAAGCCATGATACGATACATACGATACATAAGCCATGATACGTCGATACATAAGCCATGATACGATACATTTGTCGATACATAAGCCATGATACGATACATACGTCGATACATAAGCCATGATACGATACATACCTCGATACATAAGCCATGATACGATACATTTGTCGATACATAAGCCATGATACGATACATACGTCGATACATAAGCCATGATACGATACATACCTCGATACATAAGCCATGATACGATACATCTGTCGATACATAAGCCATGATACGATACATATGTCGATACATAAGCCATGATACGATACATACCTCGATACATAAGCCATGATACGATACATATGTCGATACATAAGCCATGATACGATACATATGTCGATACATAAGCCATGATACGATACATACGATACATAGATACGATACATGTCGATACATAAGCCATGATACGATACATTTGTCGATACATAAGCCATGATACGATACATACCTCGATACATAAGCCATGATACGATACATTTGTCGATACATAAGCCATGATACGATACATTTGTCGATACATAAGCCATGATACGATACATTTGTCGATACATAAGCCATGATACGATACATACGTCGATACATAAGCCATGATACGATACATACGTCGATACATAAGCCACGATACGATACATACGTCGATACATAAGCCACGATACGATACATTTGTCGATACATAAGCCATGATACGATACATTTGTCGATACATAAGCCACGATACGATACATATGTCGATACATAAGCCATGATACGATACATATGTCGATACATAAGCCATGATACGATACATTTGTCGATACATAAGCCATGATACGATACATACCTCGATACATAAGCCATGATACGATACATACCTCGATACATAAGCCATGATACGATACATACCTCGATACATAAGCCATGATACGATACATACCTCGATACATAAGCCATGATACGATACATATGTCGATACATAAGCCATGATACGATACATACGTCGATACATAAGCCATGATACGATACATTTGTCGATACATAAGCCATGATACGATACATACGTCGATACATAAGCCATGATACGATACATACCTCGATACATAAGCCATGATACGATACATTTGTCGATACATAAGCCATGATACGATACATACCTCGATACATAAGCCATGATACGATACATACCTCGATACATAAGCCATGATACGATACATTTGTCGATACATAAGCCATGATACGATACATACATACCTCGATACATAAGCCATGATACGATACATACCTCGATACATAAGCCATGATACGATACATACCTCGATACATAAGCCATGATACGATACATACGTCGATACATAAGCCATGATACGATACATACCTCGATACATAAGCCATGATACGATACATACCTCGATACATAAGCCATGATACGATACATTTGTCGATACATAAGCCATGATACGATACATTTGTCGATACATAAGCCATGATACGATACATACGTCGATACATAAGCCATGATACGATACATACGTCGATACATAAGCCATGATACGATACATACCTCGATACATAAGCCATGATACGATACATTTGTCGATACATAAGCCATGATACGATACATATGTCGATACATAAGCCATGATACGATACATATGTCGATACATAAGACACGATACGATACATGTCTTGATGCAGTGAGCTTTTGATTTGATACGATATATTTTAAATTGACTTGATACGGTTCAATAAAAAATAAATTCTAAATCATGGCTGTGGTATTAAATCTTTGTTAAACCACTTCTTGTGCAAAGTGAATATGAATCATTTTAATCATCAAAACAGTGAAAATGTCAAATATGTCACGTAAACAAGTTTCCTTCCTCTAAACAAGCAACGCAACTGTAGCACTCTAACAAAATAATTTTGTAAAATATACCAAAAAATACTCTTACGATACGATTTATCAATATTTCAGTATTTTTGCACACCTCTAGTCAAAAGTGAGATGACGAGACTTTTTGATTTTGCATTCTTGTATTTCTTATTTTAATCTGCTGTTATTTATTAGTGGTTTTATCTAGGGTGAGTCTTGAGAAATTCAGGTCAGTCCCAAAATCTAAACCATTTGTCCCAAATCCTGAATCCGGCCCTAAATGTCCCAAAAAATTACACTCAAACTGAATACTGCGAATATTTTCTGATAAACATTAAAAACTGTTCAGAGCCCCTGATTGGTTCTAGACACTCTCTTTGCAGGGCGTACGTTCACCTCGGTCGCCTCCTATGTGGGAAGAGTGTCTGACTGAAGGTGCGAGCAGACAGTATGCAGCAGCTGCCACATTTGGAGTTGAGTGAACAGCAGAGGGGAGAAGGCGAGGTGAAGTATCAGTGATGTGTGGTCAGAGGAGGCAGGTGAGGCAGTGCCACAAGCAAGCTTCACCCTATATCATGTAGTTTAGCTCACTATGTTAACTCTTTCCCCCCTGGACGCCTACTAGGAACAACCCATACATATGTTACTAGGGCTACACCCATAGAGCATAATTGCATAAAAGGAAAACAGACTTCCACGAGTGATTTCAGGGCAATTTTGGTTCATAATCGAGTATAAAGCCCGGATAGTTTGTTTGGATATCGCAGGACTCCACACAGACGCATCAGCGGCATTCTCATCTTCGTAAGATTCACTCTCTGTAAGTCCGTCGCTATCGCTGTTTTTCCACTTTATAATCACCCTCATCATCACTTTGAAATCTATAAAAGTCACTTTCTCTAAACTTATCCATAAAATACGTCCGCTCCTCATTATTTCTAAAACTGTGCGCCGCAGCGCCGCGATCTTTCGTGTTGTGTTTTTTCCGGAAGCTACAATCGTCACTACTTCGATTAACTTTAGGAAAAAATCGGTGAAAACATATCCTTGAATCCTAATGGTCAGTCTAGTGTGGGTTGTAGTGGCCCCAACCTATCGCAGTCTCTGTTTAAATGTGAAAAACCGAGCCGTTTCTAAAGGTCGTCAAATCACGTCTTTAGTGAAACAGCGGAGGAGTCAAAAGTCGTCATTAAGGAAACAGGGGGGTCGTCAAATGTCGTCTTCATGGGGGAAAGAGTTAAGACACTTGTCTATAGAGCAGGCACTCCAGATTCAAGACCCCAATATATTGTTTACATTTGTATTTTGTTCTTTCTTACTAAATAATTTATTAAAACTCATTTTATTAGTTAATGTGATTTTTGTTTGATTCTAAAGAAAAGCAACTTAGAACAATTCCGAGCCTACACTTTGCCTCCCCCACCCCACACCCGTCTCAAATTTTAGCAAATATCGTCCTGAATTTCAGCCAATCTCATCTGAGCACACCATTTTTATTTCATGTTTTAAGTCTTACATCAGCTTTGACCTATGATCCCAAAGCACATGACACTTTTCGGCCAATGAACCGCCCTCAACAATGAACAAAACTGCAGCAGGTTGGAAACAAAATGGAAAAGGTAAAAGAGAGACAGACGGAGGAGAGCAGGCCTGAAGTGGACATTGTGCTGCAGACGAACGACCATCACAAGCCAGATCATGAGCGGGAACAGAGCACCACCAGGCCTGACCAACGCAGAGGTGGAGTGAGCAAGTCCGCCGCAGTGACTGAGTGTGATACAGTTTTTTCTCCAGCTCAACAGCCTCTGTCTGTAATAGGCTGGCGTAAGGTGTGTGGTTTCCCGAGTTTTCTCTGTAGGAGCCTCTGCACCAGGAACAGAGGTCGGCTGCAGCTGCTGGATTTTGTCCCGTGGGCTTCTGGTGGAGGGATGGTGCTTTGGCCTTATCTCTCCCCTGGGCCCTGTGTTCTGGTGGGGGTTTGGTGCTTGGACATCATCTCTCCCCTGGGCCCTGTGGTGGTTCCTGGTGGTGCAGACGGCTCTCTGCTCCCGGTGTAGACGGCTCCTCTGATAGAGTTTTCTCTACTGTTTCACCTGTATTCAGCCTCACATTTTACTAAACTGTAGTTTTATGTATTTTAGCATGTTAGTGTGTGTGAGTGTGTGTGTGTTTGTGTCTATATTGTTGGTTGTGTGGGGTTTCTGTAGCCAGGCTGGCGCCACCTAGTGCCTCCACTCAATTTCATTTCTCTTCAGAGACTAGATCAGGAATCAGAATACACTAGACGGTTCGTAAAAACGCCGGAAGTGCGAGTTCAGGCACCAGCCAATCAGCGAAGAGCCATATATTCTGTGTTGTCAACGATTCCCGTGATCGAGGATTTAAATCCGGAACAAAGAGAATGTTTGGTGAATTTTATCAAGGGGAAAGACGTTATTGTCCTTCTTCCTACGGGATTTGGGAAAAGCTTAATACACCAGTTAACCCTGTTAGCGGACGCTTTACATACATCACGACCAAATAGCAGCGATTGGTTAAATAAAAAAAAGTACTCGCCTACTGTTGAGCGAACAAATCCTAATGCTGCGAGGTCAGACGGTTTCTACGAAGTGAAACCGGCTGATGAATCACACTAGGGTTTGGGTGGGTGGGTGGAAGGAAATATGCCATTGTTTTTAATCACTATAAAGCAGTTTGTGTTACATTTTTGTATGAAAAGCGCTTTATGAATAAAGTTTGATTGATTGATTGGCGCGCTTGGTGCTCCCTGTATGTTTTGCGCTCAGGACATGTATGTGGTCCTGACCAGGAGGACCAGAGGACGGGCCGATCCAAAAGGTATTGTTGCTGCAGGTGTCTCTGTTGTGTCTTCAGCTGGAGCAGGACACAGACACAAACCCGACATCAGGACGATCTGACCCCGTCCACCAAACCACAAACTGCCCCGTCTTTTAAACCCAGGTCCAGTTAGTGTTTCAATACTGTGTTTAAACTTTATGAGAGTCCCTTTTTAACTTGTAATTCATTTTAACCTCTCCGTAATAAATTATTCATACTTTTTACCCTGGTCTTTCTTTATTGGTACCTTCAGTTGCTCTCTCCTCTTGATTTTAACAGTTATATTCCACTCTAATTCAGACTTCTATTTAACATTTTTATTCATAACCCAGAAACCCTCAGATTACAGATGCGAGTTTTTTCATGTAATAAACTCAACCAAAATGAAAAACGAAAATGAAAGTTATACTGCCTATCTTTTTTTCAGGTAATGTGGAATGTGGAAATGCTTGGAATGTCCCAGAGTAATAAATGTTTCCATAGCTCCACAGTCGTTATTTTTAGCCCAAGTTCGGCTCTTCGGGGGGGAGCCGGTCGGATTGGGCACGTCGGAGCAAGAATCGTTTGACGAATCGATAAACGTACACGCGAAAAGCTTTTGTCTTTTGCTCGAGTTACTTCCTCTTTCTGTTCCTCCAGTGATCCATCCAAAGCAGGGGGCGCCGGCGGAGCTTACCCACAAAAGGAGAGGTCTTCTGGGTGTAAGTCGCAGCGGAGGAGGAGAATGGAAGGCTTTCACTTGGTTAAGACGACTCTGTACGGACAAACAGCCAATCAGACGAGCTCAGGGTTCATCAATAGGTTCAGTGATTGATTTGTGGCGAGTTTGTTCTTATCTCCAGGACTAACTTTTCTTTTGTACGTAGATGAAAAGAGATTGATAAAAGATTGCGTAAAGTCATCAAATAAAAACTAAACTAATAAACCAAAAATACCATAACTTAAAGATGAACAGTTATTTAAAGAAGACATTGTGCTTTTGTCTGTTGGGGGGGGTATGAACACTTATTGTGTATTACAGGCGGGTAGTAATTACACACAGGTGGGTCAGGACTAAACCAGGTCTAAACCAGGACTAATCTTGGACTTAAGAGAGAAAACACCGAGCAGTTTTTCCGCAAAGTGCGATCGGGCGATTGTCGCGTTTACTTCCGTGAGGTGCGGAGCTGAACCGGTCCTTTCTCCTGCGTCACCTCCAAGCCCGTCCTGATGGTGAGTCCTGTTTCAGTTCTGGTTTAGTCCTGGGTTAGTCCTGGTTTAGTCCTGGTTTAGTCCTGGTTTAGTCCTAGTTCAGTCGTGGATTAGTCCTCCTCTTCAGTCCTGGAATCAGTCCTGGGTTAGTCCTGGTTTAGTCTTGGTTCAGTCCGTGGCGTAGGCAGCGCAAAAGTTTGATATAATCTCGGGTTAACGGGCAGGTGCGGTCCTGTCCTGCACGGCTGCGGTGTTGTACTGGGGGTCTCCAAAAATGGACCCATGCAGGACTCTGCACTGTAGACTCCATTACGGAATAAATGAATCTTCAGTTCGTTACATAAAGAAGGAGGAAAATAACACAAGGACGACAGCAGAAATAAGTTTAAGTATTCTTTAAGTATAAGTAAGAAGGAAGTAAAAAGGGTTGCACCTGTCCTGTCTGAGAAAAGTGTATAAAGTTTGTGCTGAGGGGTTTTACAGCCTTAACACAGATAGAATAATTGTAAAATATAAAGTTGATACTTCGCAGATTTCACCTATCACGGGTTATTTTACAACGTAACACCTGAGATAATCGAGGGACACTGTACTCTCACCTCCTAACCTGTGCACATGGACTCACACTTGTGGAAAACTGAGAATTTCTTGTACAAGTCATTGTTAATGTGCATTTGTGCTTTGGTGTGTTGCAGACTGACCGACTGTTTGTGTCTCGCTCCTTCTGAGTCACAGACGCTACGAGAGACGCTCAGTTTAATGAACGGTACTGAAAATCCGGACATTTGCATCACTTTATAAAAAAAAAAAAAAAACCCAGACGCCCCGGACAGGACGCAAAATACGCACAAAAACGGACGTTTGGTCACCCTAGCTATTATCTCTGACACCCATGGATCATTACGTTATAATTTGGACATTTCAAATCACAATATTCATCTAACATGACTTAATAAAAAAGAAAACTAGAAAACTGCGGAACTGACGTCGCCATAAACGTGATTACAACAAAGTGCCGCACACTGTGGTCCCCTCCTGTGGATATCTGAAAAGCCACTAGCGAACAGCAGATTTTTTTTTCAATTTCTATCAAAAAGACTATACGATGCTGCCAAATCCAACATGTCTCATCAATTGAAAAGAAGTGAAGTAAGTACAGAACAGTGGGCGTGTAGTGTTGGTGGTGAAAACAGTGGTCGATCGGCAATATCCCGCTAAACATTAGACGTTTTATGGACGTGCAGATCATGTCTATATTGTGTCCGTCGGTCCAAGATAAATTCTAGACTACAAACTGACGTGCAGATTACGTTCACTATTTGGACGTCTAACTCTGACTCCAATTTGACGTCAGACTGCAGTTAAACATTTGAACTGTGGACTAGGAGACTTTTTTGGACATCATGGGGACGTCTAACAAAGACACAGGGAAAGGACGTTAATAATGAATAGACCCACTGCACAAAGTAATGTTAAAACAATGTCTTTTTAGGGTTATTTTTGTACGTGCAATATTGGTCCACTGAAGGTGCAGACTGTGACGCAGATAATGTTTCTTTTCCAACGTCTTCCAGTCGTCCAGTATTGACGTTCTAGTCCAAATGAGGTTGTTGTGAAAGACGTCATCTGGCGTCACAGTCTGCACCTTAAGTGGACTGAGATTGGATGTACAAAAATGACCCTAAAAAGACGTTGTTTTGACATTTCTTTGCGCAGTGGGATGGCGTCTTGGAAATAAGTGATTCAAGATTTCTCAAACATGTACGAATCACTCCAAAGACAACTTCAAAAGCAACCAAAACTCCATAACTTAAAGATGAACAGTTATTTAAAGAAGACATTGTGCTTGTGTTATATAGCTGTAATCTCTGACACCCATGGATCATTACGTTATAATTTGGACATTTCAAATCACATTATTAATTTAAAACGACTTAATAAAAGAAACAACTGCATTAGAAAACTGTGGTTTTTGAGACTTTTTCGGACATCATGGAGACGTCTAACACAAACGCAGGTAAATGACGTTATTATTGACTCTACCCACTTCGCAAAATAACATTAAAAAGACGTCTTTTTAGGGTCATTTTGTCCAATCTCAGTCCACTGAAGGTGCAGACTGTGACGCAAATAATGTCCCTTTTCCAATGCCTTCTGGTTGTCCAGTATTGACGTTCCCAGAACTTTCGGATGAAGATGATTCTAGTCCAAATGAGGTTGTTGTGAAAGACGTCATCTGGCGTCACAGTCTGCACCTTAAGTGGACTGAGATTGGATGCACAAAAATGACCCTAAAAAGACGTTGTTTTTTTGACATTTCTTTGCGCAGTGGGATGGCGTCTTGGAAATAAAGATTTCTCAAACACGTATGAATCACTCGAAACACAACTTCAGATGGTAAATGAAAATGGAAACTCAAAGCTCAGTTCTGCAGAATAGGTGCTTTAAACCACAGTATGTAACTTTTTAGCATAGGCAGGCATAAATTATAATTTAGGTAAAAAACTTTAAAAATAAAAATTGCTTAAAAATAACAAGAACACAAAGAAAGTGTGACTATACTGACTCACATTAGTGCAGAGTGAAGAACAATTTTCTCGTGTCACAATTTAATTATTACCAACCAAACCAGGGATGTCCCAGTTTTTTAATTTTGAAAATCTGTTCACCTCATGCAAAGTGATTTTTATTAACTTCATCACGTCTAATTGGCTAAACTGTTTCGAAGTGACCAAGAGAATGAAGTGTAGAAAATGGCCGTCAGCCTAATCAGACACGCAACCACTGAATTACCTGAATCATCAACTCAATGATCCCAGCTCTGGATATCGCCCACACAAAACCGATTCAGAACCATATTCACGGTCAAGTAAACACAAAGTTACATCAACAGGGGGCGCCCTTCAAGTCTCCTCTAATGACTTTGCCTTTCCAGACTCGGAGAATGGACCCGGCCAATCAATGCCGTCCTCTTAATGCTCCACAATGGACTATGGATTACTCAAGGTATTTAAGCCGACGCCCTTAATTGGAGCGCGATGTGTAAAGCTGGGATTCAGAGAGAGGGAGAGGAGGGAAGAGGAGGAGGAGGAGGGAAGGAGGGAGGGAGAAAAGATAGGAAGAGAGAAAGGAGAGTGAGGGAGAAGGGGAATAAATACTACGGTAAAGGAGGAGAGGTTAAGAGTTGAAGAGAGTGTTTGGGAGAAAAAAGATTGGGAGAGAGGAATGATTGAAGGGGGAAGAAATGACATGGGGAAGAGAGGAAGTGATAGGAGAAAGGGAAGGGAGAGAAATGAGGGGGGATTTGGACTAGGGATGGGTCATGATTAATCGATTAATGGATAACTGATCATTAAGAATTTCATCGATTACGTTCATTTTAATCGACAAACCGAATGTATGTTTGCTGTGTGTGTCGTGACTAAACAGGTGTGTACATGTGTCTCTGCATCAGAAGGAGCGAGACACAAACAGTGGGTCAGTCTGTAACGAACCGAAGCACAAATGTGGATTTAACGATGATTTGTACAAGAAATTCCACACTTTCCGTTGCGTTGGGACAAGTGTGAGTCCATGTGCACAGTGTATAAAGCAGCACATATGTTTCTGTGTCCAGTGGGAAAAAGTTTTTTTCCAGGTGAGAGTCGCTCAATGTGGATGACGAGGCCCCGCCCCCCTCCCCCCGTACGCTGTCCTGGTTTTAACAAACACAAATCTGGTCACACTGACCTGTATTCACCTGAGTCATGTCTTTTAATCTGACACAAGTTGAACCACATCAGCGACACAAGAGCTGGAGTTTTATCTTCACTTAGTTTATGTAAATTAGTGATGTGGTTTTAAGTTTTGTTTCTGTGAGATTTGAACAAAACTGAATTAAACACATTATAATGTCAAACGGGCTGATGTGGCTCTAGAGTCGTTACGGTTTATATGTCGTAAAGTTGAGTTTATTTATGCAGATTAGTAGTGCAGATAGTAATAATAATGATGATTATTTTGAATATAAAAACGTTCATGATTAATCGATAATCGATCATTAATTCTTCCGACGATCGATAAGAAAATTTCATCGAATGCCCATCCCTAATTTCGACGGCTCTATTTATTGTTATTTATTTATACGCTTGGGAGAGAGAAACACAATTTCAATTAGGGATGGACATTCGACTAAATTTTCTTAATCGATGGTCGGGAGAATTAACGATCGATTATCGATTAATCATTAACGTTTTTATATTAAAATCTATCATCATCATTATTATGGTAACACTTTATAATAACTACACCTTATTTAGCCTTAATAAAGCATGAACAAAGACTTAATTAATAATGATTCACACTTAGTAACTATTTAATTACTACCTGAATTAGCACTTAACTTGCACTTAATTCGCCTGTGCTGTAAATAGTTACTCATAGTATTTCTCAAGTATTACTCAAGTATTTTTTACTTAATTACTCATGAACTAACAATTTGTGTGTGCATTTGTAAATGTATATTTAAGTACACATTTGAGCATTTATTAATGATTATTAAGCCATGAGAGATGATTTACTAGTAATGCATTATTGTTTCTCTGGAATTTGACCAACCTTAACAAATGTTTAATAAAACATAATTAGTCTTCACTTTAGAAAAACTCTCAGAAAGACTTAACTAACAGATAACAGCTGCCTGAATTATCATTGCATTGTATTATTAGTAAATCATTCTCTCATAGTTTACTAATGATTAATAAATGCTCAAATGGTTAGTTCATGAGTAATTAAGTATGAAATAATTATGAGAAACTATTTACAGCACAGGCAAATTAAGTGCAAGTTCTAATTAAGGTAGTAATTAAGTAGTTACTAAGCGTGAATCATTATTAATTAAGCCTTTGTTCATGCTTTATTAAGGCTAAATAAGGTGTAGTTATTATAAAGTGTTACCATTATTATTACTATCTGCACTACTAATCTGCATAAATAAATTCAACTTAACGACATATAAACGACTCTAGAGCCACATCAGCCCGTTTGACATTATAATGTGTTTAATTCAGATTTGTGCAAGTCTCACAGAAACAAAACTTAAAACCTCATGGCTCATTTGCATAAATTAAGAGAAGAAAAAAAAAACAGCTCTTGTGCGCTGATGCGGCTGAAGTGTGTGTTTTCTTTCGGTCGATGTAAATACGTTGGTGTCTCTGTCCGATCAGAACCCTTCCCCATCCCCCAGACATTGAGCGGAATTAAGGCAATTTAAGGAGTTTTCCATGTAAACCTCAATTCAGAATGATTATTTCCATGTAAACTCACAGGAGAATATTTTAATTTGATCCTATTTCATTCAGAACAACTAATTCGGAATTTAAAAAAAAACAAAAAAACATGATGTAAACGTGGCCATTGCTGCTGGAAAGGGGCGTTATCTTCCGCAGCCTCACTCCGGATCGGCTCTGTGCTATGATGCTTGTGGACGAAATTCCAAATACGGAAACTCGACTCCAAATTCGCTCCTATAACTTGCAGCCTCGATGAGCTTCGTTTGACTGAACGCTATGCATGACATCACACTCATTTTGCCCACTTCTTTTTACAGTCCTCAGTGAGAAAATAATGGAAATTAGAAAGAGAGAGGGAGAAGGGGAAGAGATAATGCAGTAAAGGAGGAAGGACGAGGGAAAAGGTGGAGAGTGAAAAGAGAGAAAAGGGGGAAGAGAAAAAGAGGAATACTGTGACGCCATCAGAAGTAGAGATAAAAGTGAAAGTTTTCGGTGGTTTCAAAAGACAACAACAACAAATTATTGACGGAAAAGGGGGAGAGAGGAAGGAAAGGATGGATAGAACAAGAAAGGAAGTGATAGAGCAGAGAGAGAGAGAATTGGAGGAGAAGTTGTTGAAGGTGAGAGAGGAGAATGAGAAGAGACGTAGACATCAGACGTGAGCAGTGTCGGGGAGTAACAGATTACATGTACCGAAGTTACGTAATCAGAGTACAAATTATGAGTAACTGTATTCAGTTACAGTTACTGTTTCAGTGAGTGGTAGTTGGATTACAGTTACTTGGTTGAAATAAATGGATTACATAGAGGTATTTTACTGTTTTCACATTTTCGGCAATACCCCTTTTTTTTTTTTTTTTTTTTTCTTCCGGTAATTCCACTCATTGCTGGACACTAAACCAGGTCTAAAACCAGGTCTAAACCCAGGTCCAAACCAGTTCTAAACCAGGTCTAAACCAAAACTGAACCAGAACTAAACCAGGACTAAAACCAGGTCTAAATCCAGGTCTAAAACCAGGTCTAAACCAGTTCTAAACCTGGTCTAAACCAGGTCTAAAACCAGGTCTAAATTGGGACAAAACCAAGACTGAACCAGAACTAAACCAGGACTAAAACCAGGTCTAAACCAGGTCTAAAACCAGGTCTAAATAAAGGTCTAAAACCAGGTCTAAACCAGGTCTAAAACCAGGTCTAAATCGGAACAAAACCAAGACTGAACCAGGACTAAACCAGGACTAACACCAGGTCTAAACCAGGTCTAAAACCAGGTCTAAAACCAGGTCTAAACCAGGTCTAAAACCAGGTCTAAACCAGGTCTAAACCAAGACTGAACCAGAACTAAACCAGGACTAAAACCAGATCTAAACCAGGTCTAAACCAGGACTAAACCAGGACTAAAACCAGATCTAAACTATGTCTCAAACAGGATTTAACAGGACTAAATCATGCTGCATGGACGTGTCTCCTCGTCTTCTATCAATAATATTTTTAATTTTGTTCAGTAAAGTCTGGGCTTTTTTTATTTTCTTTTATCAGACAAAACTTCTTACGTTATGATTTCCTCGTCTTTGCTTCTCTACAGCAAATCAAGTAATCCAAAGTATTCAGATTACATTACTCACTTGAAGTAACTTAATGGATTACGTTACAAACTACATTTTGGTGTATGTAATCTGTAATCTGTAGGGGAATTACATTTTAAAAGTCACCTTCCCAACACTGGACGTGAAAAAGAGGGATGAAAGAAAGGAAAAAAGAGAGAGGTGAAAGAGAGGGGTGAATTAAAGGAGGAAAAGACGAGGGCGAGAGGTGGAGAGGGTGCAGATCGGGTGAAGAGTGGATAGGCGAGGAGCAGAGTCACCTTGTCCTGTTCTGAAGCTTCATTAAAAAGAAACATGGCGACCTTTGACCCCTCCTCTGTCTGATAAATCGCTCCGACCTCTGACCCCTGCAGGAAATAATGAGCCGCAGCGATCGCACGCGTCTCCCGCAGCGTCCACAGGGGGAGCTCTCACAACTCCGGGCACAACTTCGGGTTTTTTTAAAGTGAAATTCCCATAAAACGATTTCCTGACAAAAACACTTTGGGATTTCACGCAGTCTGGTCACCGCGCCCCGTGTCGTGTCAGATTTTTTTAATTTTCAGTGACACGTGTGAAGAGAAAGAGCTCATCGGTGACAGATCATTTACAAACAAAATCACGGGATATTTTGTTCCTCTATTTTTTCTCGTAAGCAGTCATATTTGCTTTGACACAGAAGGACCATGCGTGTTCATTTCAGACATCATTTCCTTTTTATGCAGATGTTTGTGTCAGTTGTACGTGCCACTGACAAAAAATTCTCTTCCAAATTCTCAAAGTCTCTTGTGGAGCCCTTGGATGAAGTCAAGGCATGGGTGGCTTCCAACTTCCGGCACTTCAATGACAAAAAAATGAGGTAGTGGAGGTAGTGTTAGGTCTGTAACAGTAACCAATAAATTATTTAATCACATGACAACTTTTAATCCTCTCAGGCTCAAATTACAATTTTAGTAACAGGAAAAAATCTGATATTTGGGGAAAATGATCATATGGGGCAGTAATACACAATCCTGACTTTTTGTTTGAGAGAGACCTTCACATCCAGTGTGTTCTGGGATGTTTCAGGTTTGCAGCATTGGTCCAGTGTGGTAAATGAACACTGAAGACTGAAAATGATATAAACGCTAACTTTATGTGTAAACCACTTTTCATAACAATGAAAACATAAAGCAGAGTGTAACAGCTTTACAGTGGCAGAACAACATCACTTTTTCGTGTGGTGCTCCAAGAAACAATTTTTATCCTTTGTAAACAACAAAAGTACTTTGCACTTCTGGCAGGTCGTTTGTGTGGAGCCGTTCTTGCACAGTCTGCAAAGCTGTTGCAAATCTGCAACGCCTGCCTGGAGAGGGTTAACGAGCTTGATAACTTTTCCGGCCCCAATCGTTTCTATTTACATGCTTGTTTGTTTTCCTCTCTCTCGCTTTTCCAAAGAGACTGAATGTCAAAAGGCTTCTATTGCTCTCTGGGTTACACCCTTATCATCAGAAGGCCCACTAGTCAGAAGGCCCACTAGTCAGAAAGCCCACTAGTCAGAAAGCCCACTAGTCAGACAGCCCACTAGTCAGAAAGCCCACTAGTCAGAAAATCATTCCCTCTTCTGTTGGTTTGTCAGCAACATTTCTCTTGAACAATTGAATGTATATTTGATGAAAGCAACAGGGAATAATCCCTGGATTTCAGCGAAGAATTAGTAAACTTTTGGATGTTTACCAATTAAAAATGGCTGCAACCTCAACATCTGTTTAGATATTGACAGGAAAACACATAATCATGCATAACAGCATTAGCTAAGGCCAGAATTACTTAATTTGTTGGTTTACAAAGCCCACCAATGCTATATTAAAATAAAAAGATTTTAAATAAAAATGAAATGAAGGTTGAACATTTTGCAAGTTGTTGCCTGAAACTCAGACAATTATTAACCCTGTTACACTTAAGACAGACATTTCCACCCAAATCATTATTTCCTCAAACATTTTTGCTGTATTTTAAGGGCTTAATATATTTATTCCTTTTAATATTTACTTTTTTAAATATTTAAAACTTGAAATACAATTTAATTTGTAACAATTACCTGAACATGGATTTTCTGACTAGAGGCTCTTCTGACTAGAGGCTCTTCTGATGATAAGTCTGACCCTGCTCTTTGACTCCTCTCGTTTCCTTAGTGTGATGACACTTGAACCAACGTGTCAGCATAGATGTACAGATACTATAGATGGATTATATGTTCATCAACTCAGCGGATGCGCGTGCAGCCCGAGTGCAGAAAGCGCCGCTGTCTGTGCGGTGAACATGAAGCCGCAAAGTTTAGCGCCGCCGTCAGAACACTAAAACAGTTCATCGCGTCTGACAAAAACAAATCAAGATGCCAAATCAACACTAGACAGCGGGTCACGTCTCAATGGCGAACGTGCGTCAAATGCAGCGAGCGCGCAAACGATGAAGAAATGACTCAAACCCCAGCAACCAACATACACCCATACCCCATCCACTCACCAAGCCCCGCCCCTGAGAGAGCCCGAAATCCACTGAAATCCCACAAGACACCGCCATGATACCAGACAGAACAGAGGCTCTTTCTGCAGGAGACATGTGCAGCAGAACGCCTTGTGCCAGTTGATAGCTAAGGTCAATTAAAATACAATCAATCAATGAACCTGCCCAGGGACGACAGGTGGAAATTAGCACTGGTGCTACGACCTGGTACAATACATCTCAATCCGTGTATCATTCGTTCATTCATTTTTCAATATAAAACCAAAAATAAGAAAATGAAAAAACAACAGTTTTCTTCGTTATTTGTTTCCAAAACCAAAATGAAAAAACGGATAACAATTCATTTTTTCAGTTTTCGATTTTGTGTTTAAATGAAGAATGGAAAAAACGGAATAACAGCCGTTTCCCGTTTACGTGACTTCCGTGACTGCGATGCCGGACTGATCCAGGTCCGAGACCAGACCGGGACCAGAGCGGGATTGAGACTGGGACTGAGACTGGGACCAGAGCGGGACTGAGACTGGGACCAGAGCGGGACCAGAGTGGGACTGAAACCGGGACCAGAGCGGGTCTGAGACCGGGACCAGACTGGGACTGAGACCGGGACCAGTGATCCGAGCGGTTCCGTGTCTTCGTCTGCGCGCTGGTTCCGTGTGGGGAAAGCGAGAATGCACTGTGCACCACCTCGGAACCAGTTGCATCCAACTGACGCTTTCACACCAACGAAAACTAATTGAACTAAGAGCTTTTGGTTCAAATGGACCAGGTCGGGACCAGACCGGGACCAGAGCGCTACTGAGACCGAGACAAGACCAGGACCAGACCAGGACCAGGCCGGGACCAGACCAGAGGCTCAGAGCCCACGGCAGGGCTGGAGCTTGAAGCTGAGGCTCAGACCCCGCGGAGGCTCGGAGTCAAAGCTCGGAGTTCGCCCTGGTCCCGGTCTGGTCCCGGTCTCAATCCCGCTCTGGTCCTGGTCTCGTCTCGGACCTGGATCAGTCCTGGCTCAGTCCGTATGCGGTGCAAAAGTCCGGCATAACAGTCACGGAAGTCACGTAAACGGGAAACGGTCGTTAACTGTTTTTTCATTTTGGTTTTGGAGACAAATAATGAGGAAAACAGTTGTTTTTTCGTTTTCTTATTTTTGGTTTTATATTGAAAAACGAATGAACGAATGATACACGGATTCATCTCTCCTGTTAAAATTAATGTAAAAATTGTGCGCTGTCCCTGTCTCAAATAAATACACAAATAAAACGCCAAGTGACGCAGTCTGACAATTCCTGTATAAAGAAGTGGCCCAAGTGAGTGTGACGTCACCCACGGCGTTCAGCTCCACTCAAATGAAGCTCATGACGTTAAAGGTTACAAAAACTAATCTGGAGCAGGATATGAATTATAAATATGATTTTCTGATGGACAAAATAGTGAAATTAGATCATGTAGAGCAGGTTCATACAAACACTTCAAGACCAGAATGACAAGTCGCACAGCAGCAGCCACAGAGACAAGAGCCACAATATTCCAATGGAAGTCAGCGAGTAAAATAACTTCTAAGGGTAATACAGAGATTTAATCATTCATTTTATTTGTTTTGGTTGTGTTTGGTTCAATAATGGTTTATTCAAGTGCATATTTTGTTAACAAGTCCTTAGGCTATTCTTATGTTAACAATTCTATTTATCTAGACCAGTGGTGCTCAATACGTCGATCGTGATTTACCAGTCGATCGCCAAGGTCGTGTGGGTAGATCGCCGTGTCTCGTCTCGGACTCGATCGTGTTTGGACTCGGTCTTGTCTCTCACTCGAGGTCTGACACTCAACAAGTGTGATCATATTTCATTCCGGCCGCTGCTGTTGGTAATAAACTTGTAGCGGGTGCAGGAGCGTGTGGGGCGTCTCAGTGCAGCCTGTGCGCTCATTTGAAACCCGCGGAGACTCTACGGCGCATCACAAACACACACGCTCCCTATGCACGGCTCGTCTGCGACAGCGTGTGCCCTCGTGTACCAGCGTGCATCACAGGGCAGGTTCAACTTCCTAAACATCCTACCTGTCCATCTGCCTCACGTCAGCACGCCGCCCCTCGCCTTTTCACGCTCTCGCTCCTTCCTGCGTACAGCCAACACAAGCCCCTCCCACAGTGCGGCTGATTAGAAGAGCAAGACCAAACGTGAAGCAAAAACCAGTCTAAATTTGTGTTCCAGTGTTGGCACAAAGCAGGTCTACAGCATAGAGCGGATCTACAGAACAGACCTACTGCCACATTTGGCTGAAGTTTGTCTAACAAAAGTGCACAAAAACTGGTAAATATCACTGCAAAACCAGAAAAGAATGCAACCCCAGTTTGGAACTTTAAAAAACAGGTTTAAAAATCTTCCTTCACTTTTTTCACAGTTTTGTGTAAAGTGCCAGAGGAAGTTCTCTTAAAGAAGAGGTTCTCAAACTGTGGGTGAGGGTCCAAAAAAAGGGGCACAGAGTGTTTCAGTGCAGTTTGTTTGGCTTTGTATGAGGTAGATCATTTTGACTTGGTCATTTTGTAAGTAGCTCACAGGCTGAAAAAGTGTGCGCACCCCTGATCTAGGCCTATTGTTTATGGTTTGTCTTGCAGTTCCTCTGTTAAATGTTCTTTAGAAAGTCAAGTTTATTGATCTCTGAAAGGGTGTATTCACATTTTTATTCCATTGTCAATATATTAGCTGAAAATGGTCTCATGCCAATATTATCGTTTATCGCAATAAATTCTTGGTCAATTAATGGTTCAGCAAAATCTGTTATCGTTACAGGCCTCGGTGATGATGTGGTTGCTTCTACAGAGTTGGGCTCAATAGTGACAAATTTAAAATGGCCTGCGGTTTTGAACTTGATGCCCAAATTAAGTCTGTGGTGAGGATCGGCTTTTTTCAGTCGAGGCAACTGGCCAAAGTGAAACCGATTTTTATCTCATCACAACTTTAAAATTTTAATCCATGCTTTTATTATCTCTCGTTTAGTTTATTGTAACTCGCTTTACACTGGGTCCAGTAAAACCTCACTCTCCCGCCTACAGAGAGCGCAGAACACAGCCGCTCGCCTTTTAACTGGATCACGTAAATTTGACCACACGTACTGCGTCCTTCAGTCTCTTCACTGGCTCCACGTGCACTTTTGCATGGATTTAAAAATTACGGTAAGGCCCCTCAGTGTCTGTCTGACCTGCTCGTACTCAGTGTTGGGAAGGTGACTTTTAAAATGTTTTCCCCTACAGATTACAGATTACAAACCCCAAAATGTAGTTTGTAACGTAATCCATTAAATTACTTAAAGTGAGTAACGTAATCTGAATACTTTGGATTACTTGATTTGCTGTCGAGAAGCAAAGACCAGGATACTTATAACCGTATTAAAAATATTATTGATAGAAGAGGAGAAGACACGTCTGCGCAGCACGGTTTAGTCCTGTTAAATCCAGTTTTAGTCCTGGTTTAGACCTGGTTTAAATCTAGTTTAGACCTAGTTTTAGTCCTGGTTTAGATCTAGTTTAGACCTAGTTTTAGTCCTGGTTTAGACCTGGTTTAGACCTGGTTTTAGTCCTGGTTTAGATCTAGTTTAGACCTGGTTTTAGTCCTGGTTTAGATCTAGTTTAGACCTGGTTTTAGTCCTGGTTTAGATCTAGTTTAGACCTGGTTTTAGTCCTGGTTTAGATCTAGTTTAGATCTAGTTTAGTCCTGGTTTTAGACCTGGTTTAGATCTAGTTTAGACCTGGTTTAGACCTGGTTTAGATCTAGTTTAGACCTACATTTAGTCCTGGTTTAGATCTAGTTTAGATGTGGTTTTAGTCCTGGTTTAGATCTAGTTTTAGTCCTGGTTTAGATCTAGTTTAGATCTAGTTTTAGTCCTGGTTTAGACCTGGTTTAGATCTAGTTTAGACCTGGTTTTAGTCCTGGTTTAGATCTAGTTTAGTCCTGGTTTTAGACCTGGTTTAGATCTAGTTTAGACCTGGTTTAGATCTAGTTTAGATCTAGTTTTAGTCCTGGTTTAGATCTAGTTTAGATCTGGTTTTAGTCCTGGTTTAGACCTGGTTTAGATCTAGTTTAGATCTGGGTTTAGTCCTGGTTTAGTTTCCAGCAATGAGTGGAAATATATTATATTTTTATTATATATTATAAAAAAAAATAAAATAATAATGTGAAAACAGGAAAATACCGCATGTAATCCACTTATTTTAACAAAGTAACTGTAATCCAATTACCACTCATTGAAACAGTAACTGTAACCGAATACAGTTACTCATAATTTGTACTCTGATTACGTAACTCCGGTACATGTAATCTGTTACTCCCCGCACTGCTCGTACCTCACACCCCACCTCGTGCCCTCAGCTCCGCAGGTCAGGCTCTCCTCCATTTCCCAAAAAACAGGAGAAAACAGAGAGGAGATCAGCTCCATCTGCACATCAGGCCGAACGACTCACTGCCTGTTTTTAAATCCCTCCTATAAACTCACCTTTTCTCCTTGACTTTTAACACAGTTTGAGGGTTGACTTTTTACCGGTCACTGTTCGTTATGTATTCATTTTGTGTACAACACTTTGATCGACTGTTGTTTTTAAAGTGCTCTAAAAATAAAGTTGAGTTGAGTCCTTGAATGGCTAATCCACCTGTCAATCAATGCGGTGGCTGATTTTATTGATTGATGTGAACGCTTTTATATGTGTATTAATCTGTCAAAAACTAAAGACAATCTGGTAAACTTTCGAAAGTCACCCCCTAGTGGCACTCGTTCTGTCATTCTGGAAAAAAACAAAAAAAAAGTTGAGTTTGTGTCTGAATAGAAATACCTGGGGACAATTATTGACAGTGCCCTACGCTTTGAACCGAACACTGATGCCATCTGCAAGAAAGTGCAGCAAAGACTGTTCTTTTTAAGGAAAATGGATTTTTCAGTAATGTTCTTATGACCCTTTTTATCAGAGTTTTACTGAATCTATTCTTCTATTGTCTGTTGGTTCAGTTCCGTCTCTGTATCTGGTACAAATCGTTTTGCTCGGCTGGTCAAAGTGGCAGGTAAAATAGTCGGCTTACAGCACCATCAGCTGCAGGACATCTACAGCGGAAGGGTGATTTGCAGGGTCCAACAAATAATGGAGAGCCCTGACCACCCCGCTCTTTGAGGAGAGTAACTGTCAGGGAATTCTACCCAAAAGACATCAAAATACATTAATAAAGACACACCAAAACGAGACGGTTAAAATTAATAGTTGCGCAAGGAGAGTTGAGGAACTGCCTGCCCCTGGCTACGCTCTAGCCGACTCTGCCCCACAACTCTCCGAAATCAGTGTATCATTCGTTCATTCGTTTTTCAATATAAAACCAAAAATAAGAAAACGAAAAAACAACAGTTTTCTTCGTTATTTGTCTCCTAAACCAAAATGAAAAAACGGATAACGATTCGTTTTTTCAGTTTTCGATTTTGTGTTTAAATGAAGAATGGAAAAAACGGATAACGGCCGTTTCCCGTTTACGTGACTTCCGTGACTGCGATGCCGGACTTTTGCACCGCATACGGACTGAACCGGGACTGATCCAGGTCCGAGACCAGACCGAGACCAGAGCGGGACTGAGACCGGGACCAGACCGGGACTGAGACCGGGACCAGACCAGGACCAGAGCGGGACTGGGGCGGACTCCAAGCTTTGACTCTGAGCCTCCGCGGGGTCCAAGCCTCAGCTTCGAGCTCCGGCCCTGCCGTGGGCTTCTGAGCCTCCGATCTGGTCTCGGTCTGGTCTCGGTCTGGTCCTGGTCTGGTCTCGGTCTTGTCTCTGTCTCAGGCCAGCTCTGGTCCCGGTCTGGTCCCGGACCTGGTCCATTTGAACCAAAAGCTCTTAGTTCGGTTCGTTTTCATTGGTGTGAAAGCGTCAGCTGCGGTTCTTGAGCACGGAGGGCTGGAGCAGCCCGTCTGGACCTGTAGTCCACAGCGCATTCTCACTTTCCCCGCACGGAACCAGCTCGGAGACGATGACACGGAACCGCTCGGACCGCTGGTCTCGGTCTCAGTTCCGCTCTGATCCCGCTCTGGTCCTGGTCTGGTCCCAGTCTCAGTCCCGGTCTAGTCTCAGTCTGGTCTCGGACCTGGATCAGTCCTGGTTCAGTCCGTACGCGGTGCAAAAGTCCGGCATCGCAGTCACGGAAGTCACGTAAACGGGAAACGGTCGTTATCCGTTTTTTCCATTCTTCATTTAAACACAAAATCGAAAACTGAAAAAACGAATCATTATCCGTTTTTTTCATTTTGGTTTTGGAGACAAATAATGAAGAAAACAGTTGTTTTTTCGTTTTCTTATTTTTGGTTTTATATTGAAAAATGAATGAACGAATGATACACGGATTCTCCGAACACCCATTTATTCAAAATCATGACACAGATAAGGTACATTACATGACATCATATCACATGGTGTTTACATGATCACATACTAACAATCTTTTAGTCTAAACCGCCCCCCCTTTTCACACTTGATTACATGTTCCAGGTGATAAACAATCAGGTCAGTTTTCTCCCAAACTTATGTTGAACACATGATGGGGAAAGCCCTTAGCTGTTTTCTCATGGAAGATAAATAGATTAGCTTGATGAGTCAAGAACTCCTTAACTAGGTCATATGATTGCATATATGGAAAAACCCCAAAAACAATTATTGATAACTTTATTCTCACACACAAATGATTACGTCGTTAAATGATTCATAACACTTAAAATAACATAGAAATTCTCTCATAGTAACCTCCTTCCTTCCGGGCGGCGTCTGAGAATGGACCGGATCAGAACTCAAGAGAGCGTGGACTTCTTTTATTTCTGGAGCCATAAATAGGATGAATGCTCTCTTTGAGGTTGGATCAGTTGTGGTGAAATGTGGTTATATTTTCTGTTCTTTTTTGCTTGATTTTAAGGGAATGTATGTCTGCATTGTTGAGCATAATCTTAAACTGTGGTTAAATGTATTATTGAATTGTATTGTATGTCTACTGTATGCCTCATAGGCTACATTCAGACTGCAGGGCTTAACGCTCAATTCAGATTTTTTTGTGAAATCCGATGTTTTTGCGAGGTCGTTCGCATTTCCAATTAAATGCGATTTGTATGTGACCCCTGTGTGAACAGTAAACAGCCCGAAAGTGTCCCGCATGTGACACTGGAGACACGATGACGTCAACCGCAGCGAGCGTCTCTGTGTTTACGGAAGTTGTCCAAACATGGACGCGAGCATCGAGCACCTGGAGATTTTAAAGTTCCTCTCGTACTGGAGCCAGAACATGAACAACTTACTTGTTTTAAGGAGGAGATTGAGAAGGAGAAGGACGAGGTTTTTGGCCGTGGTGTTTTGTGGGACAGCGGCAGCGACGTCCGTTGAAAGGAACGTGTGGATGTGGAGACGGAGCCAAGAGTGGTGAGTGGTGATGTGACTTCACTTCAGTGATGTCACATGAGTTTCATTAACAATTTTGGTCCTACTTCAGCGCAGAATAGTGAGTTTGATGCGCAAGGGCGGTTTTACTCCCCTTTCCTTTCTTTATACATTGAGTAATAATGAGTTTAATGCAGCTTTGCACATTTGTTTACGTTTTACAGATACAAAACTTAAAACCACATGGCTCATTTGCATAAACTATTAGCAGTGAAAAAAACTGCTCGCTCCTTGTGCCCTGATGTGATCAACCGCTGTCGGACCTAAAAAGGACACGGTGGAATATGAGTGTTCTTTCTGTGACAGAGGGATGTTCTGCTGATGGTGAGTCTGTTCTGTGCTTCTATTGCATTAGAGATGGTTCACGTTAAACTTTTCAGAGAGTGATTATCCGTCTGCAGGTCGTACACACAGACCATATATATGACTGGACATATATTCTCGCCTCTTAGTGTTGTGGCGGGGAATTACTTGGCGGCGCATAGACCTCGACGCAGATCCATAAATCAAAAACAACGGCGGCAAGGCGACGCGGCAGTGTGCGTTGAGTCGATGCAGAACTATATTTCGCCCTTAACTACTCAAATAAAAAACTCAGAACTCGGAGATCAATCGGTGGATGGCGGATGGGGGATGGGTGCGGTTTTGAAAATTGGTTAAAAAAAACATGGGTGCAAATGGATAGCGGACTGATGATGAGTTTTGTGATGTGGTTGCAGATGAAAAAATAGCTCATCCGTGCGTCTCTAATGTCTGACTCTGCTGCACACATATTTCCCTTTGGGACAATAATAACATTGAAAGTTTATTCACGGAATTCATCGGCCTTCGTAAAGTATTGGAGAAGTGAGTACTTTTGAAAACACCAGAAATTGTAACTTCATGGCAGCAAATCCCTGGGCTTATTTGATGAATATGGATCATTAACAATAAATAATAAAGTGTGTGTAGTCTCTCAGTCGTGTGGGAAGGTAAACTCCATCAAAAAACAAAACTGATTTCTGTCGACTGGACAAAAGTTTCTTAAAACGTTTATTATGTACATTTTCTGGTGAAGGGTCCGTCCTCAGCTTGTCTCTATGAAGATTTAATGTTTTTGTCTAAAATGTTCCACAGTATAGCATTAAAGGGCCCATATTATAGAATATTAAGGCCCATATTAAGGTCTATGCCAGGGTACTGGAGAGCAGAATCCGGCCGATAGTCGAACCTTGGATTCAGGAGGAGAAGTGTGGTTTTCGTCCTGGCCGTGGAACGCTGGACCAGCTCTACACTCTCCATCAGGTGCTCGAGGGTTCATGGGAGTTTGCCCAACCAGCCAACATGTGGTTTTTTTGGATCTGGAGAAGGCATTCAACCGTGTCCCTTGTGGTGTCCTGTGGGGGGTGCTCCTGGAGTGTGGGGTTTGAGGCCCTTTCCTAAGGGCTGTCCGGTCCCTGTATGGTCACTGTATGAGCAGGAGCTGTGTTCGTTGCCGGCAGTAAGTCAGACCTGTTCCCGGTGCATGTTGGACTCAGGACTGCCCTGTGTTACCGGTTCTGTTCATTGTATTTATGGACAGAATTTCTTGGCGCAGTCAGGGGCCGGAGGGGGTCTGGTTTGGGGACCACGGGATTTCGTCTCCATTGCAGATGATGTTGTCCTGATGGCTTCATCAAACCAGGACCTGCAACATGCACTGGGGCAGTTCACAGCCGACTGTGAAGCGGCTGGGATGAAGATCAGCTCCTCCAAACCTGAAGCCATGGAAAAGATGTCTTGCCGTCTCCGGGTGGGTGGAGAGTCTCTGCCTCACGTGGAGGAGTTTAAGTATCTCGGGGTCTTGTTCACGTGTGAGGGGAGGATGGAGTGTGAGATTGACAGGTGGATCGGTGCAGCGTCTGCAGTGATGCGGTCGCTGTATCAGACCGTTGTGGTGAAGAGGAGCTGAGCCAAAAGGCAAATCTCTCAGTTTACCATCAATCTATGATCCTTCCCTCACCTTTGGTCATGAGCTCTGGGTAATGACCGAAAGGACAAGATCAGCGGTCAAAATTAGTTTCCTCCACAGGGTGGCTGGGTGCTCCCTTAGAGATAGGGTGAGAAGCTCGATCACACAGGAGGAGCTTGGAGTAGAGCCGATGCTCCTCCATGTTGAGAGGAGCAGCTGAGGTGGATGCCTCTTGAGCGCCTCCTTTGGGAGGTGTTCCGGGCATGTCCTACAGGGAGAAGACCCCGGGGAAGACCCAGGACGTGCTGGAGGGATTATGTCTCTGGGCTGGCCTGGGGACACCTCGGGGTCCCCCTGGAGGAGCTGAAGAAAATGGATGGATGAATGGGCCCATATTATGTTATTTTCTCATCTATGTTATAATTCTGTTTTTTCATATGGTAACACAGGAAGTGCTCCACTGTGTTTTTTAAACTCACCTTCACTAGAATCATTTGAGCCCTGGAATTGTCAGTCTACTGAACTAGAGGTAAAAGGTAAACGTTAAATTGAAATTCATTCATTTTTCTTTCGCAATCAATAATTCCATGTTATTCTGTTAAACTAAAAGTAGAATATATGCTAACCTTTTTTTGGTGCTGGAGATAAATGTCCTTAAGTTCAATTCAAAATCTTCAAGAGTAAACCTGGATTTTTCCCTCAGCGCCGCATTTCAAACTTGTGAAGGGAAATCAGACGACGCTAATGATCAAGTCAATGTCAGGTAATGTCAGGTAATACGCTCCGTCCATACACAAGAGACCACTCCACACACGCTCAACGTTTACCATCAAACAGGCAAAGAAGTGGACATGACCTCATTCAACTTAAAGGAGACATATTCTGCATAAATTACTTTTATGAGCGTTTAAGCAAGGTTAGCATTATAATGGTTGTCCTGCATCTTGAAGAAAGGGTATTATGAAGGGGTATTATGCAAAATCCTTTTTGTTTTGTTATAATGTTATCCCCTACGCAAAAACATGCCTGAAGAGGTTTGAGATGTGATCCATGCATGTTTGAATAACCTAGCGATCTCTCCTGGGCACTATTGGAGCCTTCTTTACAGTTAGCTGTAAGAATCTGTGCAAGACTCCGCCCACAATCCTTCATCACCCATGCATCACCCAGAAAATACAAAAGTATGATACAAAACTACACACCAACTTCACAAACCTGATGTGATGAGCTGTAGTTTTGGATTTTAGATCTGGAGTGATTCACAATTTTTCAAAAAGATGTCATTTTTCTTTGCCATTTTCTCTTTGCCAAAGTCGCATGGTCAATTTTATGCATTGAAGGGGCCGACTCTTTATTGTGATGATGTTTCCAGTTAGCCAGGCTGGTGCCACCTAGTGCCTCCGCTCAATTTAATTTCTTTCCAGCGACTAGGTCAGGAATCAGAATACACCAGACCAGGGGTGCTCAATACGTCGATCTTGATCTATCAGTCGATCGCCAAGGTCGTGTGGGTAGATCGCCGTGTCTCGTCTCGGACTCGATCGCGTTTGGACTCGGTCTTGTCTCTCACTCGAGGTCTGACACTCAACAAGTGTGATCATATTTCATTCCGGCCGCTGCTGTTGGTAATAAACTTGTAGCGGGTGCAGGAGCGTGTGGGGCGTCTCAGTGCAGCCTGTGCGCTCATTTGAAACCCGCGGAGACTCTACGGCGCATCACAAACACACACGCTCCCTATGCACGGCTCGTCTGCGACAGCGTGTGCCCTCGTGTACCAGCGTGCATCACAGGGCAGGTTCAACTTCCTAAACATCCTACCTGTCCATCTGCCTCACGTCAGCACGCCGCCCCTCGCCTTTTCACGCTCTCGCTCCTTCCTGCGTACAGCGAACACAAGCCCCTCCCACAGTGCGGCTGATTAGAAGAGCAAGACCAAACGTGAAGCAAAAACCAGTCTAAATTTGTGTTCCAGTGTTGGCACAAAGCAGGTCTACAGCATAGAGCGGATCTACAGAACAGACCTACTGCCACATTTGGACTGAAGTTTGTCTAACAAAAGTGCACAAATGCATCTGTGTTTGTCACGATGTGCGTTTGGTTTGGTAAACGTGCAGAGGCTGGTAAATATCACTGCAAAACCAGAAAAGAATGCAACTCCAGTTTGGAACTTTAAAAAACAGGTTTAAAAATCTTCCTTCACTTTTTTCACAGTTTTGTGTAAAGTGCCAGAGGAAGTTCTCTTAAAGAAGGGTTCTCAAACTGTGGGTGAGGGTCCAAAAAAGGGGCACAGAGTGTTTCAGTGCAGTTTGTTTGGCTTTGTATTAGGTAGATCATTTTGACTTGGTCATTTTGTAAGTAGCTCGCAGGCTGAAAAAGTGTGAGCACCTCTGCACTAGACAGTTTGCAAGAACCCCGGAAGTTGCAAACCCTGCACAAAGAGCTGTGAAGCCATGACGTCAAACTCAAGCGCCTGTCTGGTCCCTTTTGTGGTGCAGCACAGCAGTAAACAAAGTGGTCGAGATGGATGTAGAAGAAGACAAACATTCTGTGTTGGCAACGATTCCTGAGACCGAGGATTTAAAGCCGGAACAAAGAGAATATTTGATGAATTTTATCAAGGGGAAAGACGTTATTATTCTTCTTTCTACAGGATTTGGGGAAAGCTTAATACACCAGTTAGCCCTGTTAGCTGCACATTACATACGTCACAACCAAATAGCAGCGATTGGTTACATAAAAAAAGTACCCGTCTACTGTCAAGAGAACGTACCCTAACACTGCGAGGTCAGATGGTTTCCACGAAGTGAAACAGGCTGATGAATCAGGTTAGTTTACGGTGACATCAGTTCCTATTGGGCACCGCCAGAAGCACAAAAGCCAGCGAACTTGTTTTTTTTTTTTAAGCTATTTTAGATGAGTATTGTGATTTAAAATGTCCAAATTATAATGTAATGATCCACGGGAGTTGACACAAGCACAATATGTGTTCTTTAAAACAAACTACTGCTGTTTTTCTCCTTTCATGTAGAGCGCCTTTAACTTCAGGCCTTAATTACTTATTAGGAACACTGCACAAACTTGCTCGTCTTTGTGGTTTAAACAAATACCTCCAGTGTTTCCTATGATTCCCCAGGCCCCAGTCGCTCCTCTCCCCCAGACAGCGGCGCACCGGCCCCCCACGCGCCCTCACCTCCCTGGGCCCCTCAGAAAAGCTCCGTCCACACATCTACATCGGATCTTAATGAGGTATTGAAGTCCTTTAATTAAAACATTATCTGTAGAGGAGCGCAGCTGGCCCTCCGAGCAGCCGATCGATCAGACCAGAGGCTCTGTCTGCTCGCGACGTGACCCAAACAACCACGTCTAACTTAAGAGGATTTCTGATGCAACTGGATTTTTTTTAAGTAGCATTAAATCAATAAAGTGAAAAGTGTCTTCTGTCTTTGTAAACATTTTAGGAGTGAAAAGGAGCCGATAGATGGTTGAAATTACTTTTATTGAGCAGGTCTGTCATGTTGAGTTTAAGCACATTTTCAAACTGACAGTGGAAAATAATACCTCACATTTGTCTCCATGGCAACGTTATTGTTTGCCTGATGTTCAGAGAAGGGTCTGGCTGCAGCTGATGCAAGAGAAACAAAAAACAAAAAAAGGATTTTGTTTCATGTTTGCTATTAGCTCTCCCCGTGTACTTATAACGATTTCTATTGTCTGGCAATTAAGAAGTGTGCGTTAGCATGCTAGTGGTGATGGCATAACTTTCTTTACGCCTGCATTGTGAAAAAATGCTTATAAAACTCAACGTGGTGATTTATTAGGACGCTCTGAATGCATGTTTTGTTCTTCTGTCTGTAGTGATCCAGATACAGTGACAGTGTAGTTCTTTTTGTTGTAGTGTTTAGATGATGTGGCAGTGTAGTTCTTCTGACTGTAGTTTTTTTTTCAGATGAAGTAGTTCTTTTTGCTGTACTGTTTCAGATGAACTGACAGTTTTGTTCTTCTGACTGTAGGTTTTCAGAAGAGCTAACACTGTAGTCCTTCGTGCTGTAGTTTTTTTCAGATGAGGTGACATTTAGTTCTTGTGGCTGTAGTGTTCCAGATGAACTGACAGTGTAGTTCTTCTGGCTGTAGTGTTCAGATGATGTGGGAGTATAGTTCTTCTGGCTGTAATCTTCAAATGAGCCGACAGTGTAGTTCCTCTTGCTATACTTTTTTTTTCAGATGAAGTGACAGTGTAGTTCTTCTGGCTGTAGTCTTTAGATCACAGATGTCAAACATAAGGCCCGGGGTCCAGATGTGGCCCTCCAAGACCTTTAATCTGGCCCTTAGCTGATTTTCTACTTAAATATTTTAATTAAAATATTGGTAATTTTCTGTGGTGTTTATCACAGCAGCGTCTCCAGCGTCTCTGTACGTGGCCCCTCCCACCAGAGCAGCACAAATGAAGACTTGTCTCTTTCCAAACGCTCTTTAAGGACGATCGTTTTGACTGTTGACCGTGACACCCTCATCAGAAAAATGTCAAAAAAGAGAAAAGTGGAGCCGAGTGCAGGATTTTCCAAGAAAAATTGACTTATTCCTATTTGCATGCAAGTTAATGTTAAATATTGTGTTGAAATTACACTTTTCTTAAAGTTTCAGGTTCTTCATAATAATATAATATTTTGTAAAAGAAAGAGTTCATTTAAGAAGATTTTTAGTTTAAAAATTTTTTGTTTCAAAGTTCTTTAAAAAGATTTCTGTAATAGATTTGCATTTCTCTGCACAAATATTTGAACTTATTGTTATTTTTGGGGTTTATATTCCATGAGTTTTCTGATCCGGCCCCTTTGGGATCAAAGTCGGTTGGATATGGCCCCCGGACCTAAAGGAGTTTGACACCCCTGATTTAGATGAACTGTCAATTTTGTTTTTCTGGCTGTAGTCTTGCAGAAGAGTTGACAGTGTAGTTCTTCTTGCTGTAGTTTTTTCAGATAAGGAGACATTGTAGTTCTTCTGGCTGTAGTCTTTAGATAAGATGACAGTGTAGTTCCTCTGGGTGTAGTCTTTCCGTTGAGCTGACGGTGTAGTTCCTCTGGGTGTAGTCTTTAGTTGAGCTGATAGTGTAGTTCTTCTGGGTGTAGTCTTTAGATGAGCTGGCGGTGTAGTTCTTCTGGCTGTAGTCTTTAGTTGAGCTGACGGTGTAGTTCTTCTGGCTGTAGTCTTTAGTTGAGCTGACGGTGTAGTTCTTCTGGCTGTAGTCTTTAGTTGAGCTGACAGTGTAGTTCTTCTGGCTGTAGTCTTTAGATGAGCTGACGGTGTAGTTCTTCTGGCTGTAGTCTTTAGATGAGCTGACAGTGTAGTTCTTCTTGCTGTAGTTTTTCAGATGAGGTGACAGTGTAATTCGCCGTGAGCCCTGGTTGTAAACAGAGGACATAAATCCTGGCTACATTATTAATAGGATCACATGGACTCACACCTGCTCTGTGTCACTGAGAGAATAAAGATGAGACAGACCTCTGCACCTGCTCCAAACATCCGCCATACATCCTGGCACTTCAGATCAGTCACATCGCTTTTTTTTTTTTTTTTTTTTTGTTTCTGACTGCTACAGCTTTGTCTGCTTTTCCCTCCAAGGTTAAACTGAGGTTGAGGTACACTTTAACTCTTTCCCCCCTGGACGCCTACTAGGAACAACCCATACATATGTTACTAGTTCTACCCATAGAGCATAACTGCATAAAAGAAAACAGACTTCCACGAGTGATTATAAATGATTTTTACACTCATGAACTTAATTGTAACACAGACATATTTGTATCTCTGGAAACCTTAGACTCTGAACTCTTCATTTATGGATGTTTAAATGTGATTCAACTCATTTATAGGTGTATAACAGCTCACTGAAAATGAGAGTTTACCTGGTCAGGTGCAAAGCTCGAAAACAAAAAACTACATTCAGCATCTGATATCTGCATGTTCTGAGTAATATATTCATAAAAAAATTTAAAAAATATACTTTGTCAAAGTATTTAAACAGATTTCATATCACCAGATACAGTAGAGCCAAGTGTACACCTGTTTTTACCTGTGTGCACCCAATATTTTTTTTTCCATTTAACTTATTCAACTAATTTAGCTTATTATAATATAATAATATAATAATAAAACTCTTCCTCGTCAGTGTGTGTCCAGTATTTGTCATCTTGGTTATTTTCTCGTGCGCAGAGCTCCACATAAGCGTTTTTTCTGTAGTGATTCTGTTATACATCGCATCTTGGAAAAAAAAAACAGAAATATTTTAAAGGACTGGCCTGGGCAACATCCAGATTTCAGGGCAATTTTGGTTCATAATCGAGTATAAAGCTCAGATAGTTTGTTGGGACATCGCAGGACTCCACACAGACGCATCAGTGGCATCTCACCTTCTCCCCGAAAGTCCGTCGCTGTCGCTGTTTTCCACTTTATAATCAACTTCAACATCATCACTTTGAAATCTATAAAAGTCACTTTCTCTAAATTTATCCATAAAATATGTCCGCTCCTCATTATTTCTAAAACTGTGCGCCGCAGCACCGAGATCTTTCCATTGCACGTGTTTCGTGTTGTGTTTTTTCCGGAAGCTACCATCGTCACTATTTCAATTAACAAAACACACAAAACATATCCTTGAATCCTATTGGTCAGTCTAGTGTGGGTTGTAGTGGCCCTGACCGATCACAGTCTCTGTTTACATGTGAAAAACCGAGCCATTTCTAAAGGTCGTCAAATCTCGTCTTTAGTGATACGGCGGAGGAGTCAAAAGTCGTCATTAAGGAAACAGGGGGGGTCGTCAAATGTCGTCTTCATGGGGGAAAGAGTTAAAGAGCTCGACAGTGACCGCCCACCCCCTGGTTCCGGAAGTAAATTTCTCATTCATTTTTTCCCGTAGACTTTAACAAAGAAACGTTTAAAAATGTAAGTAATGAAAGGTTTAAAAGCTTGCTCGGGACTAATCAGCTCTGTGGTAAGGCTAATCACCACAAGACCTGCCATTTTAAGTAATTACAACATTTTTCTGACTCTTGTGTTGTAAAATTATAAATGTGTGGACTTAAACCAACCTGTTATGGATTTTAGTTAGCATGTAGTTGGTTTACTTTACTTCCGAAACCAGAGCTGACTTCAAAGTGGGCGGGACTGGGGAGCTCCATTGTTCCTGCAGAGAAATTTGTCTTCTGCATTTGACCCATTCTTCAGCAGCACTGGAAGAACCTGTCAGAAGCAGTGGGATGCGTCTCCAGATCTTGAACGTGTCTTGGTCAGGACTAGTCTGATTCATCAGCCAGTTTCACTTCGTGGAAACCATCTAACCTCACAGCTAGGGACGGGCATGATTAGTCGATTAATCGATAATTGATCATTAAGAATTTCATCGATTACGTTCATTTTAATCGACAAACCGAATGTATGTTGCTGTGTGTGTCGTGACCAAACAGGTGTGTACATGTGTCTCTGCATCAGAAGGAGCGAGACACAAACAGTGGGTCAGTCTGCAACGTACTGAAACACAAATGTGGATTTAACGATGATTTGTACAAGAAATTCCACACTTTCCGTTGCGTTGGGACAAGTGTGAGTCCATGTGCACAGTGTATAAAGCAGCACATATGTTTCTGTGTCCAGTGGGAAAAAGTTTTGCCAGGTGAGAGTCGCTCAATGTGGATGACGAGGCCCCGCCCCCCTCCCCCCGTACGCTGTCCTGGTTTTGACAAACACAAATCTGGTCACACTAACCTGTATTCACCTGAGTCATGTCTTTTAATCCGACAGAAATTGAACCACATCAGCGACACAAGAGCTGGAGTTTTATCTTCACTTAGTTTATGCAAATTAGCGATGTGGTTTTAAGTTTTGTTTCTGTGAGATTTGAACAAAACTGAATTAAACACATTATAATGTCAAACGGGCTGATGTGGCTCTAGAGTCGTTACGGTTTATATGTCGTAAAGTTGAATTTATTTATGCAGATTAGTAGTGCAGATAGTAATAATAATGATAATAATTTTAATATAAAAACGTTAATGATTAATCGATAATCGATCGTTAATTCTTCCGACGATCGATTAAGAAAATTTCATCGAATGCCCATTAGGATTCGTTCAGTCGACGGTAGGCAGATACTTTTTTTTTACTTAACTGAAGACTATATCAAGTAATAAAGTATCGTGCGTATATTAAATACTGAAATTATATATTTATTTGAATATTACACAATGAGTTCATGCTTAACCACAGAAATCTGATATATATGTTTAAAGATATTGCTGTGAAGGTTGTGTATTTTTAAGGAAATTCTTTACAGAGCAGCTGAAGTGGGGTCATCTTGGCTGGAACGAGCCTAAATAGACTCATCCTCTTACGGTAAAGGACAACGGAGAAGCTTCAGGGAGGATCCAAGGCGTTACCTGCTCAACATATTATTTGCTTATTCATACTGATGTTTTATATTTCTGAGTTATAAGATAAGATAAGATAAGATAATCCTTTATTGTCTCCCATGGGAGAAATTTGTCTTGGGACAGGGGGGTAACATGTTTTATCAAAAAACAACACAAAGCAGCACATAAACAAACACCATAAAACAAACTAAATATGAGACCAGTATGACCACGAGTGATGCACCAACACGACCCTTAAATTATCCTTAACAGGCCCTTGCATTCTTCTGTTCTATTAATTATTGCACATTCCCTAAGCCTATGTGCAGTTTTAGTTATAATTATTGCACATTCCCTAAGCCTATGTGCAGTTTTAGTTATAATTATTGCACATTCCCTTAGCCTATGTGCAGATTTAATTATTGCACATTCCTTAAGCCTATGTGTAGCTTTAATTGCACATTCCCTACACCTATGTGCAGTTTTAGATATAATTATTGCACATTCCCTACACCTATGTGCAGTTTTGATTGCACAATCCCCAAAAAAAACTGCACATAGGTGTAGGGAATGTGCAATAATTATTGAGGGAAACTCAGGCGTTCAGACCACCTGATGTACGTCCTGTGTATCTGTAGACCATCAGGGACAATGATTTGACCCAGAGCTCTGTATTAGAACTGTACTGAATAGGGAATACATTTTTGTGATTTCAATTGATCGATTCCAGTCGTTATTTCTCGGATAGAACACGCCTAACATAACCAATCGCTGCTATTTGGTCGTGACGTATGTAATGCGGCAAATCCTGGAGGGCAATAACGTCTTTCCCCTTGATAAAATTCACCAAACATTCTCTTTATTCAAACTCCTCGATCTCAGGAATCGTTGCCAACACAGAATGTCTGTCTTTATCTACATCCATCTCGACGCTTTGTTTACTGTTGCTGTTCCACAAAAGGGACCCAGACAGACGCTTGAGTTTGACGTCATGGCTTCACAGTGAGTAACGTAATCTGAATACTTTGGATTACTTGATATTGTTATGCTTTTTAAAACTACATGAATGTATCAACCACACTGTGAAAATTCTTGTTTGTTCTCTTCAAATTGTCTGTTGAGGCCAAGTCTCCATGAATAAGCAACTGTTTACTGTAGAGAAACAAAGACCAGGAAATCTTAACATAAATTTTGTCTGCTAAAAGAAAATAAAAAGCCCAGTCTTTCCTTAAGCATATAAAAAATATTACTAACGTAGAAATGATTTCTATATAAGATCACTGCTGCTTTAAATTATGTTCACCTACTGTTAGGTGTCATATTGTTTAGTCCTGGTTTTAGTCCTAGTTTAGTCCTGGTTTAGTCCTGCTTTTAGACCTGGTTTAGTCCTAGTTTAGTCTTAGTTTAGTCCTGCTTTTAGACCTGGTTTAGTCCTGGTTTAATCCTGGTTTAGTCCTGGTTTTAGAACTGTTTTAGTTCTGGTTTAGTCCTGCTTTTAGACCTGGTTTAGCCCAAAATGTGAAAACAGGAAAATACCGCCCAGTAATCCATTTATTTCAACAAAGTAACTGTAATCCAATTACCACTCACTGAAACAGTAACTGTAACCGAATACAGTTACTCATAGTTTGTACTCTGATTACGTAATCCTGGTACATGTAATCTGTTACTCCCCGACACTGGACCTAGTGTGCACGTTTAAGGTCGATGGGGAAAACTGTGCCCAGAGGAAATCCACCCAGATCCTCGTTTGCACAAGTATCGATACAAAAAAAGTCCCATCAACAGGACAGAAATGAAACTGTCCAGAGCTTTAGATCTTGAGCTGCATCAGAACAAATATAAAAGCACACAGACTAGTATACGCACATGGACACGATGGAACCTACCTGGAACATTGAGGGATTACACAAACACAGAGTAAAGCCACATGGGAATAGAAAAGAAATACTATAATCTCCTTTTTATTAATATTTCCAGAGAGGTGGGGGAAAAATGACTTAAAGCTTTATCACTTTAGTCTTAGACAGTGTTTGGGAGTAACAGATTACATGTACCAGTGTTACGTAATCAGAGTACAAATTATGAGGAACTGTATTCAGTTACAGTTACTGTTTCAGTGAGTGGTAATGGGATTACAGTTACTTTGTTGAAATAAATGGATTACACAGCGGTATTTGCCTGTTTTCACATTTTGGACTATATCCCTTTTTTTTTTTTCTTCTTTTTTTTTCTGGTTTATTCCACTCATTGCTGGACACTAAACCAGGTCTAAAACCAGGTCTAAATCAGGTCTAAACTAGGTCTAAAACAGGACTAAACCAGGTCTAAACTAGGTCTAAAATCAGGTCTAAAGTAGGTCTAAAACACGACTAAACTAGTTCTAAACTAGGTCTAAAACCAGGTCTAAACTAGGTCTAAAACCAGGTCTAAACTAGGTCTAAAACCAGGTCTAAAAGGTCTAGGTCTAAACCAGGTCTAAACTAGGTCTAAAACCAGGTCTAAATTAGGTCTAAATTAGGTCTAAACCAGGTCTAAACCATGTCTCAAACAGGATTTAACAAGACTAAACTTCTTCTATCAATACTATTTTTTTATTTAGTTAAATAAAGTCTGGGCTTTTTATTTTCTTTTATCAAACTAAACATCTTATGTGAAGATATCCTGGTCTTTGCTTCTCTACAGCAAATCAAGTAATCCAAAGTATTCAGATTACATTACTCACTTTAAGTAATTTAATGGATTTCATTACAAACTACATTTTGGCGTACAGTCCCTGACAAAAGTCTTGTCTCTTATCCATTTTGTAGAAACAAAAGCTTATAACTTGACTTTAAATGAATCGATTGGTTTTAGAAATGTCTCATATGAAGCTAAAACCCTCCCAAATTATGCTCAATAAACTAAAATAAATTTGCTTCACTGAAGAAAGATTGATCATTTAATGAACACAGTAAGATCAGATTTTGGCAAGACAAAAGTCTTGTGGCCTTGTCATATGATGCACCCAATCCTAGATTACAGCCTCACCTGTGATCAGTTACTGATCAATCAATTAGTGGGTGTGTATAAAAAGAACCCAGCAGAACCAGACCTTCACATCAACTGCAACTTGACCTCTGACAACATGACTAAGATCCACCCTGAGACCAAAGCCTTAATTATCAAGAGGCTGAAGACCAGATCCACTGCTGAGGTGGTGACACCTTCAATGTGTCTCAGCGTCAAGTACAAAGAATAAGAAAAAGATCTGAAATGACTGGAGATGTTTTTGACAAGCCCAGGTCCGGCAGACGCCGCAAGACAACTGCTCTGGAGGACAGTTTGTTGATTCAAAAATCCAAGGCCCCTTTTCCACTGCAGCAGACTCCACCAGGCCTGGTCACCTCAAGTCCCTGTGTCAACCACAACAGTTTGTAGAATTCTGTCTGGAAATGGCCTCCATGGTCGAATCAGTGCACAGAAACCAGCACTAAACAAAAGGCAATTAAAAAACCGTGTGGCATTTGCCAAGGCCCACAGCCTGATAAAAGGATGGACACTGGAAAAGTGGCAGAAGGTGGATTTCTCAGATGAATCCTCGGTTGAATTACTTCACAGCCGCCGCAAATATTGCAGGAGACCTACTGGAGCCACATGGATCCAAGATTCACCCAGAAAACAGTTAAGTTTGGTGGCAGAAAAATCCTGGTCTGGGGTTCCATCCAGTCTGGGGGTGTGCGAGACATTTGCAGGGTGGAAGGCAAATATCAATAACCTAAAATATCAAGAAGTATTAGCTCCTCTTACATTCCCAACCATAAAAGGGGTCAAATTTTGCAGCAGGTTGGTGCTCCATCACATACTTCTATCTCTACTTCAAAGTTTCTCAAGGTGAAGAAGATCAAGGTGCTGCAGGACTGGCCAGCCCAGTCACCAGACATGAACATCACTGAGCAGGTCTGGGGTAGAATGAAAGAGGAAGCATGGAAGACAAAACCAAAGACTCTTGATGAACTCTGGGAGGCTGTAAGACGCTTTCTTTGCTATTCCTGATGACTTCATCAACAAATTGTATGAATCATTGTTGAACCACATGGATGCGTCCTTCAAGCTCATGGAGTCATACAAGATATTAAATCTGGATCTCACAGCACCACTACTTCATTCACTGATGTTATGCAACATATTTTTGTATTTGAAGTAAATTATTTGTTCAATTTTCTGTAGGCGACAAAACTTTTGTCTTGCCAAAATCTGACCTTTCTGTGTTCATTAAATGATCAATCTTTATTCAGTGAAGCAAATTTATTTTAGTATATTGAACATAATTTGGGAGGGTTTTAGCTTCATATGAGACATTTCTAAAACCAATCAATTAATTTAAAGTCAAGTTATAAGCTTTTGTTTCTACAAAATGGATAAGTGACAAGACTTTTGTCAGGGACTGTATGTAATCTGTAATCTGTAGGAGATTACATTTGAAAAGTAACCTTCCCAACACTGGTCTTAGAGTAATTAACGTGACAAAAGAAAGGTGGAGGAGGTGGTGGTGGCAGGAGGAGACTCTCTGAATGGGCATGTTTTGTAGTTACAAGTGCTATTATTAACTTACAAGGTCACCCCTGGTTGTGTGAGAGTTGCTTTTGTGTGTACATTCTGTTGTAATGTGTGTTGACCTTTGTTTATTGAGGTCCTACATTGTCGTGTAGGAGCATTCGAACACAATGGGCTGTGAAGGTGCCTGTATTACGCTTTTTTCTGATCTATGTTATGTTCCTCATCACAAACAGACCTGGAGTTGTGTTCTGTTTCATTCACACATGTTTAACACACAAACCCTGCACATTTAGGCTCCTCTAGTTCTTCCCTCAAACTGAAAACACCCCATACAGGAAGAGCTCCACTGTTTTTTTTTTTAAAACTCCATACTCTTGAATCATTTGGAATTGCAGTCTTTGCTGAACAAGGTAAAAGGAGGTGTTAAAGGTTGTATAGAGGATTTTCCAAGGAACGAGAAATCCAGCGACTGTTTGTCCTTTTTCAAATGTTGCGCATGCGTGAAACCACCTCCCCTCCCCTACAGCTCCTACGTAGAAACGCCTCCTCCCTCCTCCTCCTTACGCCAGAAACAGGTTTGTTTACAGCCGGTGCTGCACATGACTTGTAAACAACTAACTACAGTGTTGGTTAGGCAGAGATCGCGGACGAGAAGTGAGGAGCAGGGGGAAGAGTGGATCGGGCAGCGGGGAGAGGAGCAGGAAAGGGGTGCAGAGAAGAGTGCGCGGAGATTCAGTGCGAATGAACTAGCTACAACACGCAGCAGCAAGCGGACTCTTTCTTTGCCTTGAAAATTACGTTTTCAGACATAGGATATCGCTTTCGTGTCCTGAAAAACGTTTGTCTCGCTCTTGGAAATAAAGTACGTTTTCATAATAAGCAGAAGTTTCCTGTCCAGGAGTAATTTGTGGACCAGTGCGTCAGTCTTTAGACCCTGCGTCTGCTTCAGTCGCGCCATCGCTGGAATGAATCTATAAGAATCACCTTAGTTTGGCTTCGCTGCTTTTCCCCTTGTCTTCTTCTTTCACCTCAAAAACAGACTTTCTTTTGCGGCGAACTGCTCCTGGATTCTTGTCACCATTGCAACAAACTTTGTGCAAACTGCGAGGAAGATATAGGTCAAAAAAAGCCGCTAAGAACTGTTGCGTTGGTGGAGTAAACAGCGTCTGTGCGGCTTGCGTCTGTGGACTGCGTGACAGTCGTACGTAAACCACGTACCGGCGGCGCAGGCAAGTCAGTTACACTAGAAACGTAGGGAGTTTGATTGACAGCCTGTCAGCTCACAGATAACGAGGCAGTGTCGTTATCTATTGGCAAATGTTTAGCCCCACCACGTCCAGAGTTGATGAATTTTTATTCTCTTTTTTTTGGTCATCATAATTACAAGGCTACTGCATCTCTATAATCTATCATTGACAACTTGAAACAAAAAAAATCCTCCATACAACCTTTAACTTGAAATCTACCGCTTCATGACATCACAAGGTGGAACACAGCATTTTGAGCTTTAAGGATGTAGACAGCCCAGTAATGCAGCAATATTCAAACATGTGAATGAAACAAAACACAACTCCAGGTAGCCAATCGTGGTAGGAGAAGGGATGGTAGGGGAAGGTACCGCCTTCCTCACCTCTGATTGGCTAGAATGTCTCTCCTCTGATTGGTTATATCATTTGGACATGTCATTTCACAACTGAACAACTGAGGTAAAGCTGAGCCGTCGTCTTGCATGTATCACTAGCTGAACAACTTTACGTTTATTCACATTCCCTTACATAAACTGTCTTCACACACACACACACACACACACACACACACACACACACACTACACCTCATTCTTTTTCCTTTACTCTAAGTGGGGAATCTGTACAAAATAAAGTTGTTTCTGGTTTACCAACTCTCTGGTTTAGATTCTACCTTCTTACACATCTCTGGTATCTAGAAATCTTAAAAATCCCTCTTCGAGAAATGTTCAAAGTGTGTTTACTGGTACAAACACAGCAAATAAAAAAGTCATCACAGCTGGAACCTAAACATCATAAACTCACTCACACCGTAACTGACTGCGTCCAGATCAACACTTATTCAATCAAATCAGTCATGTTTGAGTCATATTGTGGAGTCAAGAGACCTGTGTTCAGGTTCCTATTCGACACTCGTGGAAATGAAGTGCAGAATAGTCACCAGGTTCTTAAAGGTTGTATGGAGGATTTTTATTTATTTTTTTTTGTTTCAAATTGTCAATGATAGATTATAGAGAGATGCAGTAGCCTTGTAATTATGATGACCAAAAAAAAGAGAATAAAAATTCATCAACTCTGGACGTGGTGGGGCTAAACATTTGCCAATAGATAACGACACTGCCTCGTTATCTGTGAGCTGACAGGCTGTCAATCAAACTCCCTACGTTTCTAGTGTAACTGACTTGCCTGCGCCTGCCGGTTACGTGGTTTACGTACGTCTGTCACGCAGTCCACAGACGCACAGACGCTGTTTACTCCACCAACGCAACAGTTCTTAGCGGCTTTTTTTGACCTATATCTTCCTCGCAGTTCGCACAAAGTTTCTTGCAATGGCGACAAGAATCCAGGAGCAGTTCGCCGCAAAAGAAAGTCCGTTTTTGAGGTCGTTGAAAGAAGAAGACAAGGGGAAAAGCAGCGAAGCCAAACTAAGGTGATTCTTGAAGATTCATTCCAGCGATGGCGCGACTGAAGCAGACGAAGGGTCTAAAGACTGACGCACTGGTCCACAAATTACTCCTGGACAGGAAACTTCTGCTTATTATGAAAACGTACTTTATTTACCAAGAGCTGGACAAACGTTTTTCAGGACACGAAAGCGATATCCTATGTCTGAAAACGTAATTTTCAAGGCAAAGAAAGAGTCCGCTTGCTGCTGCGTGTTGTAGCTAGTTCATTCGCACTGAATCTCCTGCGCACCTTCTCTGCACCCCCTTTCCTGCTCCTCTCCCCGCTGCCCGATCCGCTCTTCCCCCTGCTCCTCACTTCTCCGGGCACGGAATCTCCGCGCACCGCTCCCCTCTCCTCTCTCTCTCTCTCCCTGCTCCGCTCTTCTCCCTGCTCCTCACTTCTCGTCCGCGAACGAAATGTCCGCGCACCCGCTCCCCCCGCTCCTCACTTCTCCGTCTTGCCTAACCAACACTGTAGTTAGTTGTTTACAAGTCATGTGCACCGGCTGTAAACAAACCTGTTTCTGGCGTAAGGAGGAGGCGGGAGGAGGCGTTTCTACGTCTGGAGCTGTAGGGGAGGGGAGGTGGTTTCACGCATGCGCAACATTTGAAAAAGGACAAACAGTCGCTGGATTTCTCGTTCCTTGGAAAATCCTCTATACAACCTTTAACCTTAACAACGGCATGAGGGTCATGAATCAATCATTTCTAGCCTTTTTAAATGATTAGAAAAAAATGTAAATGCAGTAGTACTGTACAAATTATTACAAGAAAAAAGCACCATGTACTAGGGCTGGTATCATTAAGAAGTTGCCGATACGATACATACCTCGATACACAGGCCACAATACGATACATATCTCGATACAGTGCACTTTCGATTTGATACGATATATTTCAAATCGATTCGATACAGTTCAATAAAAAATAAAGTCTAAATCGTGTCTGTGATACTAAAAGTCTTTGTTAAACCACTTGTTGTGCAAAGTTCATATGAAACACAAACATTTTAATCGTCAAAACAGTGAAAATATCAAATGTGTTGCATAAATGAGTTTCCTTTCACTCCACAAGCAACAAAACTGTAGCTCTGTAACAAAATAATTTAGTAAAACACACCTAAAAATACTCTTGGTGACATATCGATACAGTATTGATATCGTGGGCTACTGTATCATCACGTTAAACGATACGATATATCGATATTCAGATATTTTTGCACACCCCTACTATGTACCATACAAAGCCTGTCCACGAATCAGATGTAAAGACGGCGCCTACAGCATCGCAAAACCAGCCCACAGCCTGAACGTGAGATGATATTTTCGTGGCCAAATGAAACAGCCAATCGGAGAAAAGCCATTCTAGCCAATCAAATGCAAGGAAGGCGGTATCTTACCCGACTTGTTGTTAGTTACTTACTTAGTTTACTTAAAGGTTGTATGGAGGATTTTTTGTTTGAAATTGTCATTGAAAGTTTAAAATACCATTACAGAGACGCAGCAGCCTTTTAATTATGATGACCGAAAAAAAAAAAGAAAGAATGAAAATCTATCAGTAGTGGACGTAGTGAGGCCAGATAAACATCAGCCAATAGAAAACGAGGCTCCCTCTTTTTCTATTGGCTGTTAGGTTGTCAGTCAAACTCCCTACATTTTTAGTGTAACTGACTCGCCGGCGCTCGGGGATTATGTGGTTTATGCGGCGGTTCTTTGAGGCTTTTTCAAACTGTAGCTTCCTCGCAATTCGCACAAAGTTTGCTGCGATGGCGGACGAGAATCCACGGCCAGTTCGCTGCAAAAGAAAGTCCGAAGGGTCTAAAAAGTGACGCGTCGGTCGCTAAAATATTTCTAGGCAGGTCACTTCAACAGTGATTCTGAACACGCACTGGATGTAAACAAATGTGATTTCTAGAGTAAAGAGGCGGGAGGAGATGTTTCTACTGAGGAAGGAGGTGTCACACATGCGCAACATTTGAAAAAGGACGGTCGCTGTATTTCGCTTCCCTTAAAAAACCCTCTATAGAACCTTTAATGAGACAGGGACAGTGCACAATTTACATTACACTGAACAGGAGAGATGTATTGTACCAGGTTGTTGCATCGGTGCTACTTTCCACCTGTCGTCCCTGGGCAGGTTCATTGATTTATTGTATTTAACTAACCTTATTTATCAGCTATTCTTCCTGGAGACTTGTGTAGCGTGTTTTGGGTTGATGGGGGAAACCAGAGCGCCCGGAGGAAACCCATCTAGGCACGGGCCAAAATATACAAACTCCACACAGAAAGGTCTGGTGCACTCAGCCACAGATCCTACGATTCGCAAATCCAATAAGGTGACAACATTCTAACACGGCTCAAAGCTCACCGGAGTCAATTTTGAATAATATAGGCCCTAAAAATCAGGTTATATGTGAGAATGACATCGTATTGTGTAGAGAAAAGAGTGTTTTTCACGATCATTCTGGTATCGTAATCCCTTTTGAGTCCTGAGTATTGAATTCATTAATATCAAATGGGAGTTTTCAGTTTCAGTGGTGACAACACTAACTGCTCTGGTTTAAAGTGGCTTCCTCTGGCTTCTCTGGCGCTCCCCTCCTCCTCCTCCTCCTCCCCAGCTCCCGCTCTGTCCCGGCTGAAAACAGATGACCGTCCTGGGGCAGTGTAGCTCCTCTGCCCCCTCTCGCCCGTTTAGTCCGGACCCTTCAAATATTTACTTTTATTAATGCGGCGCGCCCAGGTAATTAATCTGCCCACAAAGCACCATCTGCCTGACCTGAAAATGAAAGGATGCAGTTTTCCCTGGTCCTGATCATAATGAATGGGTTGAAGGAGTCCGGGGACAGGGTGGTGAGACGGGGGACTGTGACTCTGCACTGCGGCACACGGGAAACGCCGTAATGCAAATGAATCTGCCACTGGGACAACACGCCCCAACAGAATGAGGCCGACAGGTGAAGCAGCCCGTCAGAGGAAAGCAGAGTCCGCTTGGATGAAAACAAACACAGACTTCTGCAGAATGAGAAGCACGAAACTGTAACTCTGAGGGAAGTTTTTGATACTTTGCAGCTGATGTCATCGAATTTCTGTGGGGGGGTAAAGCTAACCGGAGGCACTGCTCTGTCTAAGACCCCGTTTACACTGAAACGAAGCCGCGTATCGCCGTATCAGAAACGATCTGTGTCCACGCACGTCGTTTCTGTGGCTGCAATCCTTCCCTATCCACACAAGTTTGAGCATATTTGTTTTGTTTTACAGAAACAAAACTTAAAACCGCATGGATAATTTGCATAAACTGAGAGCTCCAAAAACAGTTTGCTATTGTGCGCTGATACAGTTCAGCTTCTGTCGGACTAAAGGACACGACTCAGTGGAATATGAGTGTTCTTTCTGTGACAGAGGGGTGTTCTGCTGATGGTGAGTCTGTTCTGTGTTTTCTGTCGCGTTGGAGATGGTTCATGTGAAATTTTTCAGAGATTATATGTCTGCAGGTCGTACATATTCAGGCTGCGTTCACACTGCAGCCTGAAGTGACACAAATCTGATTTTTTGGCTTCTATGTTCCTGTATCTGATCTTTTAATGACAGTCTGAACGACACAGATCCGATTTTTTCAAATGTGACCCAGGACACTTCAATAAGTGGTTCTGAAACTGATACATATCCGATCTTTTGACATGTGACTTCAGTCAAGTGCATTCGTCCGACCTTCACATTATCAACAAGCCACAAACGTCACTATTCTGCGCTGAAGTCAGCGAAAATTGTTAATGAACTCCATGTCACTGAAGTGAAGCACATCACCACTCACCACTCTTGGCTCCGTCTCCACATCCACACGTTCCTTTCAACGGACGTCGCTGCCGCTGCCCCACAAAACACCACGACCAAAAACCTGGTCCTTCTCCTTCTCAATCTCCTCCTTAAAACAAGTAAGTTGTTCATGTTCTGGCTCCGGTACGAGAGGAACTTTAAAATCTCCAGGTGCTCAATGCTGCGTCCATGTTTGGACAACTTCCGTAAACACAGAGACGCTCGCTGCGGTTGACGTCATCGTGTCTCCAGTGTCACATGTGGGACACTTTTGGGCCGTTTAAAGTTCACACAGGGGATCAAATACAAGTCGCATTTAATTGGAAATGTGAACCACCTCGCAAAAACATCGGATTTCACACAAAAAATCAGAATTGAGCGTTAAGCCCTGCAGTCTGAACGTAGCCATAGACCGTATATATGAATACATGCAAGCCTCTTAACATTTTGGCAGTGAATTAGCTACTTCGTGGTGTACAGACCTACATCAGCGAGTCAGTGTTTTCAGGCGTCCACACAGTGCTAGATCAGATCTGTACTCAGATGAATTCGTGGGAGCTGACGGCACCAGATCGTTCCATCTCTGGAGCCGTTTTTCATGGGATTAGTGTGAACCAACACTGCATCCACAACGAAAACAACTCGAATACGAACAGTGTGGACGGGGTCTGAAGCTTTGTTACTGAAGTTAGGCTTTAATCAGAAGTTTATTTTAACACAATCTGATCATTAAGAAGTGACTTGGCTGGAACTACAACCGATGAGCTGATTTGTGCTGTTAAACAAGTCCCCCTCATAACATTATAGTCAGAAACTTTTTGTTGAAAATCAGACACCACCTGGATTCATACAGAAAGAGCAGGATTCTCTTAAGATGGATTCTCGTGACTTTGTGATTTCAGAAACTCGAGAATCCATCACGAGAACACCTAGCCAGGCTGGTACCACCTAGTGCCTCTGCTCAATTTAATTTCTCTCCAGCAACTAGGTCAGGAATCAGAATACACTGGACGAAAGTGCGAGTTCGGGCACCAGCCAATCAGCAAAGAGCCTGTGTTGGCAGCGATTCCTGAGATCGAGGATTTAAAGCTGGAACAAAGAGAATGTTTGGTGGATTTTATCAAGGGGAAAGACGTTATTGTACTTCTTCCTACGGGATTTGGATAAAAGCTTAATATACCAGTCGGTCCCGTTAGTGGTGCATTACATACATCAGATCAAATCAAATCAAACTTTATTTATAAAGCGTTTTTCATACAGAATGTAACACAAAGTGCTTTACAGTGATTAAAAACAATCCCAAATTTCCTTCCATTCACCCAAACCCCACACCTGCCTGACCCCATAAAACCAAACAACCCAGACACACACACACACACACACACACACACACACAAACATGGTAAAATACACAAAACTACACCTAGTAAAATGTGAGGCTGAATGCAGGTGAACCAGTTGAGAAAGCACCACCAGAGGAGCCGTCTACACCGGGAGCAGAGAGACGTCTACATCTTCATTCATAAGTTGCCGATACGATACATACCTCGATACACAGGCCACGATACGATACATATCTCCATACAGTGCACTTTCGATTCGATATGATATATTTCAAATCGATTCGATACGGTTCAATAAAAAATAAAGTCTAAATCATGGCTGTGATACTAAAAGTCTTTGTTAAACCACTTCTTGTGCAAAGTTCATATGAAACACAAACATTTTAATCATCAAAACAGTGAAAATATCAAATGTGTCGCGTAAATGAGTTTCCTTTCACTCCACAAGCAACAAAACTGTAGCTCTGTAACAAAATCATTTAGTAAAACACACCTAAAAATACTCTTGGTGACATATCAATACAGTAGCCCACGACATCGATACATTAAACATAAAACGATACGATATATCGATATTCCGATATTTCTGCACACCCCTAACCGCCACCAGGAACCTCCACAGGGCCCCGGGGAGAGATGAAACTACAGAGGAAACTGGAAATCCTACAAATATGCCTAAAATAAATAAATATAATAAAATGTGTACAATAGAAACAGGTAAAAGTATAAGATTTCAATCAAAATCTAAGCTAAAAAGGTAAGTCTTGAGCCTACTCTTAAAAACATGAACGCTCTCTGCAGCCCTGAGCTCCTCCGTCACGACCAAATAGCAGCGATTGGTTAAATTGAAAAAGTACTCGCCTACAGTCAAGCGAACGAATTCTAATGCTGTGAGGTCAGACGGTTTCTACGAAGTGAAACCGGCTGAGGAATCAGACTAGAGAACTCCAAGGTTAGGGCTGAGGAGCTCATCAGGCTGAAGTTCTATTCACACGGGATAAAAACAACCTGGAGACGTACGGTCATTTGCAAATAACCGCCCCGCCTTTGTGTTACTCTCAGCACATTCACACGGGACAAGAGCAATTACACACAACGAGCGCAATTATAACAACAAACACTGAGATGCAGATTCACATGGGATTAGTATGATCACCGGACGTCTGAGTTTAGTGAAATATAGTAGGTCATTTGTGGCAGAATTTGTACTTTACAAATTACAAATGGTAAATGGTCACATTTTTCTATAGCGCTTTTCTATGGAGTAAGAAAGCTGTCAAAAATATTAGTGCGCAAAAAAATAGAAATCCGTGCGTATTTGGCTGTAGTTGCGCATAAAATAAATATTTGTAAACTCTCAAATGAGTCCAGTCGTACATAAAATATATTGTGTGTATTTTGTCCATCAGAATATACGAATTGAAAAATTACGACGTCATGAATTACAATCACGAAATGAATATTTACGATTACGCTTTCATCAGTACGAATACGAATTCACAGACGGAACTTTACTGTCAAAAATACGTCATCACTTCACAGACATTATTCATCGAGCAGAAGAAACATCGATCAAGATCAAGACTGCGCATGTTTAAGTTTGTAGCAGAGTAAAAACAGAGTAAAAGCACAAGAAGCTACAACAGAACCAACAAGTGGGTTCATTAAAATCTATTGTAAAAATGTCTTGAATTCGGGAACCGAACGCTGCTGTGTAATATTGTGTAGAAACACCTCCTTTGAACGGGAAATTGCACCTATATGTTAGAAAACATAGTGGAGCCAGTTGGCCAACATCCGACGTAACGTTATCCCAGGGCTAATTAACAAATATCAGGTTCTCTGTATGTTTAGATTAAAACATTCACGGCTCCAGCCACAGCGAGCATCAGTCAGTCTTCACTTCAGCTGCATTTCTTGCAAGAAATGCCACCAAACAGTTCCTCAGGACGACTGAAATGTTCCAGTTTACACACCAAACACGACCAAACTGTCCTGGTTACGACGTCACAGCCAATGAAATGTTCCACATTACAGTTTAATGCAGCTTCCAGCATCAATTAATGTTCGTGTTTACAGGCAACACCTTGGTATGTTTACAGTATTTACCGGTAAGTTTAACGTCACCGTGACGTGGATGGATTTGCTCATTATAACCCATTATAACTCATGTATAACCCATTGTCTGAAATGTTTATGTTTTTAACACATCACTTGTTAAAAGCCTGTAAAAAAAAAGGTGCGTTTTTAGGAGTGATTTAAAAACATCTTAATGGAAACCAGACTGAGTTACAGATCAGATCTGTGGAGAGGCGATCCCGCTCACAGTCAGAACGCCTGTTTTTCTACGTACGTTTTAAGCTCTAAAACCACCTGTAATGAAATAAATGTAAAGTCGAAGTGTTTAAGAACTGCTGAGTGTCTCTCCCGACTCTTCTCCCCCTTTGACTTTGCATATTCTTCTTTCTGGTTCAACGCACCAAAAATATGAACATTTCTTTCGAGTTTTTTCCATCTCTCTCTTCTCTTGAGGCCTACTTTTTAAATAAAGCCTTTGTTATGAATTAGCCATGACACGAAATATCCAGCGGGCCGTCGTTCCACAGGGCCTGTATTATATATGACATTATACATGTGTGTGACGAGTGCAGATTTAGGGCACGGGGCTGAGCTGCTGATGTAAACCACAGCGGGGCCTCGTTAGCGCAGCTCTGAACAAATATTCTTAATGAGTTACAAAGATGAATTAATCACGTTTAACAGAATGATGCGATCGCGGCCCCACAGCTTCACTGGGCCCTGGAGGAACTGAACCAGGACCTGCCAAATTTCATCACCTCCAATTAGCGGCTCCATCTCCTCCTGTACCACCCACACGGAAAAAAATAAAATAAAAAAATTGTGGAAATCTGGGACCAAAAATGGGAAATTTAAACAGTTCAAATTTTCACTTCACTTTGCTAATAATGCCAGTTTTGTGGTTTCTGTGCTTCCGTTTACTGAAAGTTTGTCCCAGTTTCATGTGTGATTAAGATGTCGTTTAATTTTTCATTTTGGTAATAAAAGCCAACACTCTCAATCTGTGTGTCATTTTGTTCGTTTTTTAAAATAAAAGCAAAAATAAGTAAATGAAAAAAACAACTATTTTCTTCATTATTTTCAAAATCAAAAAGAAAAAAAAAAACAGATAATGATTTGTTTTTCAGTTTTCGATTTTGTGTTTAAATGAACAATGGAAAGAACGAATAACGGCCGTTTCCCGTTTCTGGGACTTAAAATTTTGCACTGCATATGGACTAAACCAGGACTAAACCAGGACTAAACCAGGACTGAGTGTTGGGACGGGCCCGTAGGTGTGCTCACGTAGGCTGTCAGGGGATTACGGCTGAGACTGGGACCAGATCAGGACCAGACCGGGACTGAGATCGGGACTGAGACCAGGACCAGACACGGATTGAGACTGGGATTGAGACTGGGACCAGACCAGGACTAGATCAGGACTGAGACAGGTTTAGTCCTGGTTCAGCTCTGGTGTAGACCTGGTTCAGTCCTAGTTCAGTCCTGGTTCAGTCCTGGTTTAGTGCGGTGCAAAAGTCCGGCATCGCAGTCACGGAAGTCACGTAAACGGGAAACGTTATCCGTTTTTTCCATTCTTCATTTAAACACAAAATCGAAAGCTGAAAATACGAATCGTTATCCGTTTTTTCATTTTGGTTTTGGAGACAAATAACGAAGAAAACTGTTGTTTTTTCGTTTTCTTATTTTTGGTTTTATATTGAAAAACGAATGAACGAATGATACACGGATTATCCTCTCTCCTGTAGTGTTCTTCCAGAGAAAAGTAAAGGAACAGAGAAGTTGGAAACGTAAGTAGAAGTAATTTATTGTTGTTGTTTTTTTAAAATTAGTGGTACTTTAACTTAGATCTTACACCATTTCCTATTTTAACTGAACTTAAAAAAACTAATGTTACAGGTTAATTTCCTCACCGGTGTGTCTCTGTGTCTTTGTGCACCTGGGCCTCATTAAATGATTTAGACACCTGTTTACCTGTTTTTCTGCTGCCATCTACTGGACAGACAAACAATTACTTCATCAACTTATAAAGAAGGGGAGGAGAGGTGAGAGGAAAGGTGAGACTTGGAGCAGAGGGGCTGGGCTTTTTGACTGGACACCTCCCACTTGAGCTCCTGGTGGAAACTCAAGGAGGTCACACATCTCAGTCCTTGGCGTCTTGCACAGAGTATTCTTCAGCTGGTATTAGAACAATCCGTGTATCATTCGTTCATTCGTTTTTCAATATAAAACCAAAAATAAGAAAACGAAAAAACAACAGTTTTCTTCGCTATTTGTCTCCAAAACCAAAATGAAAAAACGGATAACGATTCGTTTTTTCAGTTTTCGATTTTGTGTTTAAATGACGAATGGAAAAAACGGATAACGGCCGTTTCCCGTTTACGTGACTTCTGTGACTGCGATGCCGAACTTTTGCACCGCGTACGGACTGAATCAGGACTGATCCAGGTTCGAGACCAGACCGGGACCAGAGCGGGACTGAGACCGGGACAGAGCTGCTCTGGTCCTCCGCGCTCAAGAACCGCGGCTGGTTCCGAGGTGGTGCAAAGCCTCCGACTGACGCATTCACACCAATGAAAATGAATCGAACTAAGAGCTTTTGGTTCAAATGGACCAGGTCCGGGACCAGACTGGGACCAAAGCGCTACTGAGACTAGGACCAGACCGGGACCAGAGCGGGCCTGAGACCGAGACCGAGACAAGACCAGGACCAGACCGGAGGCTCAGAGCCCACGGCAGGGCCGGAGCTCGAAGCTGAGGCTCGGACCCCGTGGAGGCTCGGAGTCAAAGCTCGGAGTCCGGTCTGGTCCCGGTCTCAGTCCCGCTCTGGTCTCGGTCTGGTCTCGGACCTGGATCCGTCCTGATTCAGTCCGTACGCGGTGCAAAAGTCCGGCATCACAGTCACAGAAGTCATGTAAACGGGAAACGGCCGTTATCCGTTTTTTCCATTCTT
>NW_026571018.1:36150097-36187597 GCF_026225935.1 Boleophthalmus pectinirostris
GTTCAGACCACCTGATGTACGTCCTGTGTATCTGCAGACCATCAGGGACAATGATTTGACCCAGAGCTCTGTATTAGAACTGTACTGAATAGGAAATACATTTTTGTAATTTCAATTGATTGATTCCAGTCGTTATTTCTCTGATAGAACACGCCTAACATAACCAATCGCTGCTATTTGGTCGTGACGTATGTAATGCGTTAAATCTGTAGGAAGAAGGGCAATAACGTCTTTCCACTTGAACAAATTCGCCAAACATTCTCTTTGTTCTGACTTTAAATCCTCGATCTCGGGAATCGTTGCCAACACAGAATGTCTGTCTTTTTCTACATCCATCTCGACGCTTTGTTTACTGTTGTGCTGTTCCACAAGAAGGACCTAGAGAGACACGACGAGTTGGACGTCATGGCTTTATAGCTGATTGGTCGGTGTGCGGTCTACAACTTCCGGGGTTCTTGCAAAACATCTAGTGTATTTTGATTCCTGACCTAGTCGCTGGAGAGTAATGAAATTGAGCGGCGGCACTAGGTGGCACCAGCCTGGCTACTGTCACCTGATGTCTCCATGAAAAATGTTATTGCTTAGTCTAGAATGCTTCGCTGTATAGATTATTTATTATTTATTTATTTTGCACGTATATAACATATAACAATAAAAAGCACAGTAGATAAAAAGTAGGTGCTGGAAGAGGCAAAAATCCCAGAGTGTTCCAGAGTTTGGAGCCGGTCACATAGGCTGCGTTCAGACTGCAGCCTGAAGTGACCCAAATCCGATTTTTTGGCCCCTATGTTCCTGTATCTGATCTTTTAATGACAGTCTGAACGACACAGATCCGATTTTTTCAAATGCGACCCAGGACACTTGGGCTACGTTCAGACTGCAGGGCTTAACGCTCAATTCCAATTTTTTTTGTGAAATCCGATGTTTTGGCGAGGTCGTTCACATTTCCAATTAAATGCGACTTGTCTGTGACTTCAGTGTGAACGGTAAACGGCCCGAAAGTGTCCCACATGTGACACTGGAGACACGATGACGTCAACCCCATGCGTCAACCGCAGCGAGCGTCTCTGTGTTTACGGAAGTTGTCCAAATATGGTCGCGAGCATTGAGCACCTGGCGATTTTACAGTTCCGGTTTCCGCCTACTTCAGCGCAGAATAGTGACGTTTGTCGCTTGTTAATGACATGTAGGTGGATGAATGCGCTTTGGCCGTTCAGACTGAAGTCACATGTCAAAAGATCAGATATGTATCGGTTTCAGGAGCACATATCCAAGTGGCCTGGGTCACATTTGAAAAATTCGGATCTGTGCCGTTCAGACTGTCATTAAAAGATCAGATACAGGAACATAGAAGCCAAAAAATCGGATTTGGGTCACTTCAGGCTGCAGTCTGAACGCAGCCTTGGATATGTGCTCCTGAAACCGATACATATCTGATCTTTTGACATGCGACTTCAGTGTGAACGGCCAAAGCGCATTCATTCCGACCTACACGTTATCAACAAGACACAAACATCACTATTCTGCGCTGAAGTAGGCGAAAATTGTTAATGAACTCCGTGTCACTGAAGTGAAGCACATCTCCACTCACCACTCTTGGCTCCGTCTCCACATCCACACGTTCCTTTCAACGGACGTCGCTGCCCCACAAAACACCACGACCAAAAACCTCGTCCTTCTCCTTCTCAATCTCCTCTTTAAAACAAGTAAGTTGTTCATGTTCTGGCTCTGGTACGAGAGGAACTTTAAAATCTCCAGGTGCTCGATGCTGCATCCATGTTTGGACAACTTCTGTAAACACAGAGACGCTCGCTGCGGTTGACGCATGGGGTTGACGTCGTCGTGTCTCCAGTGCCACATGTGGGACACTTTCGGGCCGTTTACTGTTCACACAGGGGATCAAATACAAGTCGCATTTAATTGAAAATATGAACGACCTCGCAAAAACATCAGATTTCACAAAAAAATCGGAATTGAGCGTTAAGCCCTGCAGGTCCTGTCCCCTCTGGTTTTAAGTCTCGTCTTAGGCCCCATGAGCTGGAGTCGGCCCTCGGACCTCAGAGCACACGGGAGTAAATCTGGATGAGGTCTGAGACATTCTGTGGGGCCAGAACCTTCAAATCTTTAAAAACAAACCATAGAGTCTAAATCAAAGAGGAAGCCAGTGGAAAGACACGAGGATTGGTGTGATATGTTCTTGTTTTCTGGTTTCCGTTAAAAGTCGCGCTGCGGAGTTCTGGACTAACTGCAGACGGGAAAGCGCATTTTGAGAGCCGCCCTTTAGTGGCAGGAATGAGTTGCAATTCGAACAAAACGTTTTTGCACCAATAATATTTTGTTCAGAGCAGTTGAGGAAGTGCTTGCCCAGACTGTATTACAATTAAACCGATCTATCACCAGGGAGACAAGCACGAGGAATGATTGTACTTTTGAGCAACAGAAACACCCGTAACGACTAAACGCTAGAGAAAATGTTTAATGTCGTACCATGGGGCATTCCAGGCAAAGCAATAACATCTTCGTGAAGACAAGTAAGTAGCAGACCCCTCCACTAGAAATGTTGCGCAGTGCACCTTCAAATGGTAGTACTTTCTTTTTTATTCCCATGTGGTCGTATATCTGTGTAATCCCTCAGTGGTCCAATTTAAGATCATTCTAAAGCTCCTCAGAAACAGTGTTGGGAGTAACGTGTTATAAAAGTAACGGATTACTGTAACGTGTTGCTTTTTGCAGTAACGCAGTAATGTGGCGTTACGGGGGGAAAAAACTGTAATATTTTACTCAGTACAAATGTCACTAACGCACATCACAATGCTTTTTTAACCTGGATTGAAGAGGTTGTTTTTTGTTTTTTCTTCACATAAATTCTTTAAAATCACCGCGATAAACGACATTGTTACGGTTCCAAATGTTGGGATGGGCCCGGAGGTGCACCCGCGTAGACCGTCGGGTGACCGCGGGCGAAAGGACCGGCGCAGAACTCCATGCCCTACAGAGCTAATCGCAGCTGACGCCCGATCGAGCTTTGAGGACACCCTGCTCCACGGGCTTGGGGTTCTCTCAGGGGGTGGTCCTGGATTTTAAATCCTAGTCCAAGATTAGTTCTTGTTTGGTCCTGGTTTAGTCCTAGTTTAGACCTGGTTCAGTCCTTGTTTGGTCCTAGTTTAGTCCTGATTTAGATCTGGTTTAGTCCTGGTTCAGTCCTTGGTTTAGTCCTGGTTTAGTCCTGGTTCAGTCCTGGTTTAGTCCTGGTTTAGTCTTTGTTTGGTCCTAGTTTAGTCCTGATTTAGATTTGGTTTAGTCCTGGTTTAGTCCTGGTTAGTCTGGTTTAGTCCTGGTTCAATCCTTCTGGTTTAGTTGGTCCTTTAGTCTGGTTTAGTCTGGTTTAGTCCTAGTTTAGTCCTGGTTTCTTTCCGGTTTTCGTTCTGGTTTAGTTCTGGTTCAGTCCTGATTCAGTTCTAGTTCAGTCCTGGTTTAGACCTGGTTTAGTCCTGGTTTAGTCCTGGTTTAAGTCCTGGTTTCAGTCCTGGTTCAGTTCTGGTTTAGTCTTTTTTGGTCCTAGTTTAGACCTGTTTAGTCCTGGTTTAGTCCTGGTTTAGTCCTGGTTTAGTCCTGGTTTAGTCCTGGTTCAGTCCTGGTTTAGTCCTGGTTCAGCCCTGGTTCAGTCCTGGTTTAGTCTTTGTTTAGTCCTAGTTTAGTCCTGGTTTAGATTTGGTTTAGTCCTGGTTCAGTCCTGGTTTAGTCCTGGTTTTAGTCCTGGTTTAGTCCTGATTCAGTTCTAGTTTCAGTCCTGGTTTAGTCCTGGTTTAATCCTGGTTTAGTCCTGGTTTAGACCTGGTTTAGTCCTGGTTTAATCCTGGTTTAGTCCTGGTTCAGTCCATATACAGTGCAAAAGTTCGGCATCTTCAAAATAACTGTCTCTGATTGTCAAATAACAATCAGCAACAGATATTTTTGTGAGAATAACTTAAAGTGCTGTAATAGTCGTGTAATATTTAGCATTTTAAATACAGTAATATTGTAATGTAACTAATGGCACTGAAATGACAGTAACAAGTCATGAATAACACTTTACAGTTTTAAAGCAACTTGTCCAACAGTGATTAGAAAAGGTTCATTTCTGTCCAGTCAATGGGCCCATTTCAGCATCAAGATCTCCTCAAATGAGTATCTCGTTTCGATATTTTAGAAGCAATTACAGTATCTGATTTTTGGTACTTTTGACAGCGCTGATCCTTTCAAATCAGATCACAGTGTTAGACCAGAGCAGAAACACTAATGACATTCATCTTTTACGAGGCGCAGTGCTGAATAAAGGAGCATGTCCTCGGGATGCACTCTTAGATTTCCATTTGAACACAACGAGGCGACGGAGAAAAGATGAGGTGACACAGAAAAGCTGCTCAGAGCCAGTTGTAAAGGCATAAAAATATATTGATTCTTCAGTAATTACGGGGAAACAAGAGCGGCCAAGGGGGAGTAAAAAACAAGAGTGAAAGTGTTTTTATTAAAGAACACATTGTACTGGTGTCGGCGCTGTGCTTAAAATCTATGACACCTGTGGATCATGATGTTATATTCACGGTATTGATCTAAAGCTACTTAAAAGGTTGTATAGAGGATTTTTTAAGCAGCTTCCTCAGTAGAAACACCTTCTCCCGCCTCTTTACTCTAAAAATCACGCTTGTTTACATCCAGTACGCTTTCACTGTTGAAGTGACCTGTCTAGAAATAATTTAGCGACCGATGCGTCCGTTTTTAGGCTCTTTGTCTACTTCATTCGCGCAATCGCCGGAAGAGACCTCCAAGAATCACCTCAGTTTAGCTCCTTTTCCTCTTCTCTTCTTCTTTCAAAAACGGACTTTCTTTTGCGGCGAACCGGTCGTCGATTCTGTAACCAGGGTAAAGTTCAATTCCCTTATCCAGATCCAACCCAGGTTTTCCCCTCTCCACATGATTTGTCACCACCCATCACACCGCCCATTTCACCAATTATCCAATCACACATCCCCAGTCAGAGTATATAAGGTCCCCTGACTTCTCTCTCCTCAGTTGTGCGGGAGAGGAGCCAGGGGACAGAGCTTGAAGAACCAGACCCGGTATGCAACATTGTCACGTGTGCTTTCAATACACTAAACCACTACTGAACTGGCCAGGTGCCCAAACTTGGGTTCAAATTGATGGCGAGCTAGGAACTGTCCTTTTGAGAGCTTCGGTCTGGTAGGAGGCTAATCGCCTATCCTCTCTCTCCCACCTACTCCAGCTACCTCCACTACATAACCTATTCAATCAACCGCGCTTTATGGACATCTTACAACCTCAAATAATAATACTGGACTTTAAAGTAGTTGGACTCTGTTTACACCCTGGGCAACCAGACCCAGTTCGCAAGGACATTTAACTGAGTTGTTTGATTTTTGTTGCTGCAGCTGTTGTATATTTTGTTGTCTCGCTTACTTCCTGTATAATACACTTTATTCATTTTCCACTAATCCCATGCCTCCATTTACTGCCCCTGCCCTCCAGTAGCCTTACTTAGAATCTTCTGATCATTCAACCTTGCTAATTGCACATAATAGTCATAACACAGTCATAACACAGTTACTACATGGTTATTACAGTTACAATCATTACACATTCGTTATACTTTTATTACCTAAGTAATAAGCAAACACTTGTTACATAATTCTCTTCCTCCATCGCAACAAACTTTGTGCAAACTGCAATGAAGCTACAGTTTGAAAAAGCCTCTAAGAACCGCTGCATAAACCACATAATCTCCGCACGCCGACGAGTCAGTTACACTAGAAACGTAGGGAGTTTGATTGACGACCGAACAGCCAATAGAAAATGAGGCAGCCTTGTTTTCTATTGGCTGATGTTTATCTGGCCTCAACACGTCCACAGTTGATAGATTTTCATTCTTTTTTTTTTTTTTTTGGTGATCATAATTACAAGGCTGCTGCGTCTGTGTAATGGTATTTTAAACTTTCGATGGCAATTTGAAACTAAAAAAAAAAAATCCTCCGTACAACCTTTAAAGGCCCTGTACTATCCAAAACGCACTCTTACGAGCAAAAGAAAAAGGCTATTCTGCCACCCAACTCTTGTGAGAATGTTGTGACCTCCTCAAAACCAGACCTGGAGTTATGTTTTGTTTCATTCACACGTTGAAGAAAGTGGTGGTTTTCAAGTTAACAACTCCTTTGACCTTTAGTTAAGTCGAGTAGTTGGCAATTCCAGGGCGAAAATCCAACTTATTTTAGTGAAGCATAGAGAACATATAAAAGACTGACTCAAAAAACAGTATTAAAAGTGTGCGCTGACTTCTGAGTTAGAAAACTGTGGTGTCCAGTGGGAGATGACGTCATCACAACAAAGCGCCGCTCTGCTGGACCGTGCTCACATCACTACAAACGAGCAGAGGATTTATTTATTTTATTTTATTTTATTTTTTGAATCTAAATATCTACACAACACTGAAGAATCCTACATGATTAAGAACATGAACCTGGAGAAGGAAGTGTGTACGTCACAGTGGGTGTGTCAGTGTAAACAAGTAGATCGGAGCAGTGATGTCCTGAATACAGAAGAATAAAGATGACAGAAAAACATGCACGAATCACTTTCAAATACAACTTTGAGTAGACAAACGGTTAGATAGATATATAGATAGATAGAGAGAAAGATAGAGAGATATTTTATTGATACTTGATACTACTTTTTTGATACTTTATTGGTATAGAAAGAAAAAAGAAACCTCCAGACCATGTTCCTGTGGGGAGCATAATGTGGGAGCAGGACAAAAAAAACCACCTCTGTGACATCAACACATAAACAAACACTGTACAACATAAAGTTTAGAAGCTCTGAAAAAATAGTTTTAGAATCTCCTTTAAACAAACTCTCCATCCAAAGAATGAGTCTTTATAATGGGGAGGTTCTGTGAAGTTCTGTTTAATCCTCAGTTGAATATATGTTTGATGTCAGTGTTTTTGTCTCTATCAGACTGATTCTTCATGTCCACATGCTGCTCGTGTCCCTGGTGCTGAGTGGAGTTCAGAGCCAGTGCCCCACACACACACACACACACACACACACACACACACACACACACACACACACACACACACACACACACACACACACACACACACACACACACACACACACACACACACACACACACACACACACACACACACACACACACACACTGTCCTCTCTGTGGCTCTGATCAGAGCTCAGAGGCCCTGGGCGTCTGTCCCCTCTCCCCTCTAGAACACTGAGGGGTGGGCTGTTGTGGGAGTGCGGGGATAATATTAGTATCAGTGGAAGATAGGGGTGTTTTATCACTATAGACAGTATCGTTTAATTAGTATCAGACACATTCCCCCATGGGATGTATATTCAATACTGATATTTTCCAGCGATGCCCCAGTGTGTGTGTTCATGTGTGTCCTCAGAGTGTGTGTTTGTGACACACTCATGATGAACTATGGACACTGAAGAGTGTTACACGTCTGTATGTTTACCACAACACACATTTCTCCAGTACTTTACACACGTGAGTCTGGTCAGTACTGGATCTCCTGTTCCAGACTGACAGGTGGACTGGTGCATCAATATTGAAATAAATAGGAAAATAGGGAAAATGGAAAAATATGACAGAGCACTGAAAAACATGTGAAATTTCTGCAGAATCAATGAGCGCTGCACTAAACTCTGTTCACCTGAGGACAGAGCATGTCCTGTTATTTGCACATGATTTACATTTACATAATTTTAGATGAATATTATGATTTAAAATGTGCACACTGCACCAGAATGTTCCACAGGTGTGAGACATTAAAACAACAGAACACAAACAAACAGTATACATTCTTAAAGTCTCGTCACACTGTGCTGTCGCCGCTCTCACTGTGATGAATGGGGATTGCAGGACGGGGCCGGGCGGGGCCCTCTCAGCTGTGGACCACTTCTTTAACCTTCATTTATCCAGAGCACAGTTTGTGCTGAGTGCAACACTTTGTTTGGCCATGGCCTGTTTTACCTGGCCCCTCTCCCCCCTCTCCCCCCACACCCCCCTCGCCCCGTACAGCTGTGGACCTCTCCTCATCTTCAGCTTCTTCATTTTTTTTGCCCCCCTCACCCCATTCAAATGGAACTCTGCTCAAATTCCCTCATACCTGCAGCCTCGCTCAGCTTCATTTGACTGGATCTGAACGCTGTGGGTGACAACATTCTCACTTCTTTTTACAGTCTATGGTCTCACCCCCTCTCTTTCTCTCTCCCACATGTGCCCCCATCCTCTCTCTTCTCCTCCTCTTGTCCCTCTCTCCCTTTCTCCCCGTCTCTCACCTTTCTCTCCTCTCACCCCCTTCCCCGTCCTCTCTTTCCTCCTCTCTTGCCCCACGCCTCTTATCTAACTCCCTCTCTCTCTTGTTCCCCCTCTCCTCTCCTCTCCCCCTCTCTGCTGGGACGGTCCTGCACAGATGCCCTGTCCTCAGTCCTGGGGGACAGTTTACATTTAAGTGTCTACAAGGACATTGCTTCCTGTGCAAAGTCAATGTGAGATGGGATGAGGCTCCGAGGCCACAGGGAGAACAGCCCCACACTGACAACACCCGAACGAAGTGAGGAAGTAACGCATAAAGTACTGCATGTAGTACTGCATGTAGTACTGCATGTAGTACTGCATGTAGTACTGTTTATCAGAGACACTGTTAACCCTGTCTGAGGTCGGACGTCTTTTCAATCTCATGATTCACACCAAGCTCAATCTAAAGAGGAGGTTTCCAAATAAAGGTTCTTTTTTAAGGTGTTTCTGGTGGATTTTCCCAAACCTGCTTCTTTCCGTGAAGATATTGCCTGGAATGTTCCACAGTATGGCATTACAGTTGTCCCTCGCTATATCGTGGTTCTCCTTTCGTGGTTTCACTGTTTCGCAGATTTTTTTTTGGTCCAATTTTGCAAGCTTTTTCTTTTTTTTTTTTTTTTTTTTTTTTTTTTTTTACAGCGTATGAACGTGTATTGCGTATTACAGGTGGGTAGTAATAACACATGGGTGGGTCAGGACTAAACCAGGTCTAACCCAGGACTAATCTTGGACTTAAGAGACTGGAACCCCGAGCAGGGTGTTCGCAAAGCGTGATCAGACAATTGCTGCGTTTACCTTCGTGAGGTGCGGAGATGCTGTGGGTCCTTTCTCCTGCGGTCACCTCCGAGCCCGTCCTGACAGTGAGTTCTGGTTTAGTCCTGGTTTAGTCCTGTTTTAGTCCTAGTTCAGTCCTGGATTAGTCCTCCTCTTCAGTCCTAGAATCAGTCCAAGGTTAGTCTTGGGTTAGTTCTTCCAAAAATGGACTCGTGCAAGACTCTGCTCTGTAGGACTCCATTACGGAATAAATCAATCTTCGGTTTGTTACACAAAGAAGGAGGAAAATAACAAAAAAATAACAAAATGAAGACAGCAGTAATAAGTTTTAAGAAGGATGCAAAAAGGGTTGTAAGTGTCCTGTCTGAGAAAAGTGTATAAAGTTTGTGCTGAGGGGTTTTACAGACTTAAAACAGATAGAATAATTGTAAAATATAAAGCTGACAACTTTGCGGATTTCACCTATTGCGGGTTATTTTTAGAACGTAACCCCGGCGATAAACGAGGGACACTGTACATGTATTTATCTCTATGGAAACAACAAGTGACAACACAGGGCCAATAGGGTGGGCCAAGTCTTTTCTTTTTAAATTCTCTAGATTAGAATCCTGCATTTGGTTCCATATGTGGTCAAAATATTTGGGTCCAACTTTCATGCAAATTAATATTTAGAGGTTGCTCAAGACACTTGAATATTGCCCTATACCACAGGTGTCAAACATAAGGCCCGGGGGCCAGATCCGGCCCTGCAAGACTTTTAATGTGGCCCTTGGGTGATTTTCTACTAAAAATATTTTAATTATATTTTCTATTAAAATACTGGTAATTTTCTGCGGTGCTTAGCATATCAGCGTGTCCAGCGTCTCTGTACGTGGCCCCTCCCACCAGAGCAACACAAATGAAGACTTGTCTCTTTCCAAACGCTCTTAAAGGACGATCGTTTTGACTGTTGACCGTGACACCCTCATCAGAAAAATGTCCAACATGAGAAAAGTGGAGCCGAGTGCAGGATTTTACAACAAAAATTGACTTATTCTTATTTGTTTTAACATGAACTTGTATGCATTGTGTTGAAAATGTATTTTTCTTAAAGTTTCAGGTTGTTCATAATATTATAATATTTTGTAAAAGAAAGAGTTAATCAATTTAAAAAAAAGATTTCTGTAATAGATTTGTGTTTCTCTGCACAAATATTTGAACTTATTGTTATTTTTGGGGTTTATATGACATGTGTTTTCTGATCCGGCCCCTTTGAGATCAAAGTCGGTTGGATACGGCCCCCGGACCAAAATGAGTTCGACACCCCTGCCCTATACGGTGTGACGGAGCGCCTGTAGTTGCCCCGTCATCACCCGACCGGCGCGTCTTTCTCCGGCCCAAGATCGTGCCTTGGCTGGCGGAGCACGTGGAGCGCTTCCCCCTGTTTTTACAGAGCCAAGCTCCGGTGGACTGTTACCACACAGGGCCGCTCATGTGTCCCGCGGTCAGGTTTTCCCGCTACCTGGACTCTGTTTTCCCCACTCGTGTGTTCGAGGTACAAACTCGACACCTACACACCCCACACACTCTTTACCTGCAGCTGTATCCATGCCGTTCTCTGGTCCAGGGGCCAAAACGAGGCACTTCTTGGTTGTGCACAGTGACGAGTTAAGTGCACATGATCTTGGACTCGACCATAGCAGTCAATTTGTGTGTTTATTATTATTATTTTTAATTTTATTACGTTGAATTAAGTATAACCAGATGGAGACTTCTTTAACTCATTTTTATTATGTTTATTTCCAAGTTAATCTATATTCATGAGTACAGTTTTACTTATGTTAAATCCTTAAAATCCTATTTTTCGTTTATTGGTTAAGCCCAGGGGGAGGGGCTGAGGGTTATATAAGAGGGAGCTTCAGTCATTTGGTCTGTCTGTCTTTGGCCTGACCATGTGGGGCTGGCTTTTTGTAAATGCTGTTGCTGTAAATATTGTTGTAGATGTGAATAAAAACGCACTTAAGTGACATTTTTTTCTACTTAGACATCAGTTCTTTACATTTATTTTGGACAAACCAGTGACATATGGCCTATACTATAACATAGAATCAAATAAATCAGGTTTATTCAAATAATTTGTCATTTTATTCTGCAAACACAAACCACTGTGTGTTGGCGTCACTAAAGATGTGCCTGTTCTGTTTGACACCTGCAGTAGATCCTGTTTGTGATTTTCATTCTTTGTTGGGGCCAGAGCTAAAACCTTGAATAAGCTTCGTTCCTTTCAGCAACATCACTGACAACTTTCCTGGAATGCACAGTTTGAGCGGCTTCTGAAAGTCTGCATCATCAGCCAAGATCAGATCAAGAGCTTTGGAGAAACGTATCGTGCTGGTGGAGACAAAATCCCTGATCTGCTTCTCTTCATAATCTGCTTGATTAAAGGCATCACGGCGCTTTGGTGGAACCTCTGAACCATCCTTTTCCATAATATTGTGAATCATCACCTTCTTCTGTCACACTGGGGTGGAGTGGAAGAATGCCAGGCCAAACATTTCTTCACTCAAGTACCAAAGACGTCATCCAAAAGCTGTTAAGGTTCTTTCTTCACAACTGAATGTACAGACTGTGACAGCTTCTTAAAGGGCCCATCTCATGTAAAATCAACTTTTCAGAGCTTTCTACCTTCTAAGAGTGAAGCGTGGGCCTTGTATATGTTGCCGTTTTAGATTGATTAGATTTTTTAACAAATTGCAGCGTATTTCTGCCACCCTCCCACGTGACAACGAACTAAAGCTGCTACAACGATGACGCAGCAGCTACACCTATGACGCGTTTGACGTAGCAGAAAGTGTTGACTGACAATTCCCACATGAACAACTAAACCAGGGGTGTCCAAACTTTTTTCATCAAGGGCCACATATCTAAACACAGATGAAGCAGAGGGCTGATCGAGGGCGATAAACTGGTGCTGAATACAGTGAATAATTGAAATATGTGCAGGTTTAACACATTAGAACGAGCCATCAGTCTTTATTTACGCTAAGATCCTTAAAACCACAAACTAAATATTAAATATAGGCTTTATCCAGGTAGATTTTCAAAAAACTTGCAATAAAAAGTAAATTTTTCATTGATGCAAGATAATTTGGCCAATTCTCCTGGAAGCCTGAGGGCCAAGAAAAATTTGTCTAAGGGTCATAGTTTGGACATGCCTGACCTAAACAAAAGCGACAGTATAAGCTCATTGTTCTCCACTGCAGTGAACACGATATAATAATTTGATCTACTAGTGTTTATTAATACTTTACCAATCAGTAATGTTCAGCCGATGTGGACGCGGTGCTTGAGCTTCGTGTTCCTCAAAGTCCTCGTTTGATTCCGGGTCCAACACATGCGGCTGAACGCGCTGTATCTCCATGATGAATAAAAGTTTATTCCTGCCGCTGTCAGGGTGCACGTCTGTCTCCCCCTCCCTCCCTGAGATGGCGGAGGAAGGGCGGCTCACTCGTCGCCTACATCACGTTTGGAGGGCGGAGCCTGTGCTTTCTCAGGACGGGCGGGGGGAGGAGCAATAGTCGGACTTTCATAGTTCCTGGTCTGTGACTGTCTCCAAGAAATCAGTAAGATTTCAGAACTATTGTGTAATGGATGTTCCAAAACCCAAACTGTGCTTGTTTATGTGCAGAAGATACAATGTGAAAAGAGTTATTTTGCATGAGATGGGCCCTTTAAGAAAAAACAAATCACTTGCAGGAGCTTCAAAACTTCATGCAGTGATCTCTCTCTGTGTGATAGTCGGTTTGAGGTTCTCCTGTTTTGCTTTTTTTTCAGTTGTTCTTATAGGCGAGTTTCATTGTTGACAAAAGCGCGCGTTGCATGCTGGGAATTATTTTGGTCGGCGGCAAGAAACACTAATTCAACATGACGGACGGAGCGAGAAAGCACGTAAAGGGTATTGATCCCGGTTATTTATCCACTCTAACGGCAGAGGACCCAAGACCATTTGACCAGAAATTGGTCATAATCATGGAAGGACACCAAATCACACTTTTCAACAAAAGGTGGACCAAACCAAATTTCTGGTCAGAATCGCCAACTACCTGGACAAATATTCACTTTGGGCGATATCCACAAGTGACTTGGTGGAAACTCCTGGGCCATTCACAGCAGAAAAGATGAAAACCTCCAAGAGTCTCGATGTGTTGTTGAACTTGTTGGAGTCCACGGTTTGTTAGGATCTTCTACGTTTGCTCTGCGGATGTTTGAAAGTCGTTTAATTCACCGTTAGCGGTTCTTTTCACTCAGAATACGAAAAAGACATTTTCCTTCTTCCGTGCTTCTATTTGTGCATCCGATAATGCAGCAGGAATTTACCATTATCGGGGATAAATACGCGAGGTTACGCACTGTGTTTGACGCTATCGTGTTTTTTGCGTCGGACCAAAATATTTCCCAGCAGCAACGCGGGCTTTTAATAACAATGACGTCATCTGAAACTCGCCTGTAGTTGCCTCTGTTGTTTCATTCTGTGTTGTGTTCTCACAGCTCTTCCTATTTCACTCATATATGTTTTACTACATGACCGGTTTGATATTTCGTGTATGACTTTACATTTTTGTTCTGGGTTTACCTCCTTTTTTCGGCTTCACTAACGTTTGTCTTATTTTCCGGTGGTTCCGCTGAGGTGTTTGTTTGTTGTACAGTTTCTTGTCCGTCTGTGATTAAACCGCCTCTGTCTCACAAATGAACAAGACGCGCACTTTAAATTGTTACCAGTTCTTTGTACTTTTCTGCAAGCAACACCAAAACTAGTACAGTGTCCGACAAAAACACAAAAGTTGTAAATAAAGCGGATGCACTGAACTCCCGAAGCCAAACCAGTCAGTACAGAAAGTCAACGACATTTTTTTTTTTGTGTGTGTGTCCTCCTCGGGGTTCAGAACATTCACCTGCACAAAAAAAAAACATTTAAAAACTCTGTGAATAAAACTGAATCTTTAAATAATCCAAAACTGCCTACGGTAAACTTGTGAAAATATAAAGTAGTGTCCCAACTTTTTGTCAACTCATTAAAACCTCATTAAAACAGTCAGTAATATAATGATCCAAATCCCCGAGGGCCGTGTTTGTTCCTCTTCCACAGTCTGGTCACTTTTACACTTTTGGATATTTAAGAGCAACAATGTCGAAATTTTGTCCGTCGCAGCTGGAAAGTGTCAACTGTGTCACGTACAGTTTTTACTTATTGTCTTATTTACAGTTGAGACGTGGATGAGCTGAACTCCAACGCTGGAAAAAAGATATAAACAATTAAATCTATCAGAAAATGACGTAAAAGTCTTTCTCTCTCTCCTGATCTCTCTCTTTCCTGATCTCTCTCTCTCATGCAGTGATCTCTCTCTCTCTTTCTATTCTGCAGTGATCTCTCTCTCTCCTTATCTCGCTCTCTCTCTCCTGATCTCTGTCTCTCCTTATCTCTCTCTCTCTCCTGCAGTGATCTCTCTCTCCTGCAGTGATCTCTCTCTCTCTCTCCTAATCTCTCTCCTGATCTCGCTCTACTCTCCTGGTCTCTCTCTCTCTCCTTAGCTCTCTCCCACAGTGATCTCTCTCTCCTGATCTCTCTCTCTCTCTGTCTCTCTCCTGCAGTGATCTCTTTCTTCTCTCTCCTGATCTCTCTCTCTCTCTCCTTATCTCTTTCTCCTGCAGTGATCTCTCTCTCTCCAGTGATCTCTCTCTCCTGCAGTGATCTCTCTCTACTGCAGTGATCTCTCTCTCTCTCTCCTGATCTCTCTCTGTCTCTCTCCTGCAGTGATCTCTCTCTCTCCTGCAATGATCTCTTTCTTCTGCATTGATCTCTCTCTCTCCTAATCTCTCTCCTGATCTCGCTCTACTCTCCTGGTCTCTCTCTCATGCAGTGATCTCTCTCTCTCTCTCCTGATCTCTCTCTTTCTTTCTATTCTGCAGTGATCTCTCTCTCTCTCCTTAGCTCCCTCTGTCTCTCTCCTGCAGTGATCTCTCTCTCTCTCTCCTAATCTCTCTCTCTCTCCTTAGCTCTCTCTCCTGAAGTGATCTCTCTCTCCTGGTCTCTCTCTCTCTCCTGCAGTGATCTCTCTCTCTCTCTCCTGATCTCTCTCTGTCTCTCTCTCCTGCAGTGATCTCTCTCTCTCCTGCAGTGATCTCTCTCTCTCTCTCCTGATCTCTCTCTCTCTCTCTCCTGCAGTGATGTCTCTCTCTCCTGCAGTGATCTCTCTCTCCTGCAGTGATCTCTCTCTCCTGATCTCTCTCTCTCTTGCAGTGATCTCTCTCTCCTGAAGTGATCTCTCTCTCTCTCCTGATCTCTCTCTCCTGCAGTGATCTCTCTCTTTCCGGATGTCTCTCTCTCTCCTGATCTCTCTCTCCTGCAGTGATCTCTCTCTCTCCTGTCTCTCTCTCTCTCCTGCAGTGATCTCTCTCTCTCCTGATCTCTTCTCTCTCTCCTGATCTCTTCTCTCTCCTGATCTTTCTCTCTCTCCTGATCTCTTCTCTCTCTCCTGATCTCTTCTCTCTCTCCTGATCTCTCTCTATATCTTAAATCTATCAGAAAATGACTTCAAAGTAGTAAAACGATCTTGCTGCATGGACGGATCATTAAGTTTTCTTAAAATAAATCACCTTTAGACTAGAACAAAGCATCTCAGAACCAGTAAGTAGATAATAAATCTGAAAACAAGAAAAATAACCTGGTAAAAGTTTGAAAATCTTGGCCAGATCAGAGAAACGTGCAGTGAAACTCTGGAAGCCCCACGGACCAGCTAATGAAGATGTCTTTTTATTTATTTATTTTTTCTGTTCTTTTTCTAAAACACGAGCAACGTTAATTTAGGAACAATATCATGGCCAATTCTCACAGATCATTAATTTATTTTCGAAACCCTCCCTCCCAAAATAACACAGAGTAATATTGTAATAGAGTCATTAATATTGGGAGAGAACAGGGGAATCCCGCTGAGATGACTGCAGACAACACAATTACAGCCTGTCACTGTGTAAACTCCAGCGTGGAGTGACTGGAGACTGGAGCTGCTGCATATTTGATGAGGACTCGTGCTCGCGAAACCTGACCCAGATCCGCGGGAGGGAACGTGCGTTGTGGGGCGTGTCTCGCTTGTGCGCCGCAGATAAAGCTCATGAAAAGTTAACGACATCGTAGAATCGCTGTAGTCGAAAATGTGACGCAAAATGGATTCTTGTGAGTTTTAAAATATATTAGAATCTAGTTTCCTCCTCAAAAACACACCTGGACTTGTGTTTTGTTTCATTCACATGTTTGAGTAACACTTTATTATTCGTCTGTCTGCATCTCCAAAGCTCTAAATGTTCTATTCCACCTTGTGATGTCCAGTGTCGGGGAGTAACAGATTACATGTACCAGAGTTACTTAATCAGAGTACAAATGATGAGTAACAGTATTCAGTTACAGTTACTGTTTCAGTGAGTGGGAATTGGATTACAGTTACTTTGTTGAAATGAATGGATTACATGGCAGTATTTTCCAGTTTTGTTTTGTTTTTTTGGTAATTCCACTCATTGCCGGACACTAAACCAGGACTAAAACCAAGTCTAAACCAGGACTAAATCAGGATTGAACCAGGACTGAGCCCAGGTCTAAACCAGGACTAAAACCAGGATTAAAACCAGGACTAAACCAGGTCTAAACCAGGACTAAACCAGGATTAAAACCAGGTCTAAACCAGGACTAAACCAGGATTAAAACCAGGTCTAAACCAGAATTAAAACCAGGTCTAAACCAGGACTAAACCAGGATTAAAACCAGGTCTAAACAAGATCTAAACCAGGTCTAAACAGGACTAAACCAGGATTAAAACCAGGTCTAAACAAGATCTAAACCAGGTCTAAACCAGGACTAAACCAGGACTAAAACCAAGTCTAAACCAGGACTAAATCAGGATTGAACCAGGATTGAGCCCAGGTCTAAACCAGGACTAAAACCAGGATTAAAACCAGGTCTAAACCAGGACTAAACCAGGATTAAAACCAGGTCTAAACCAGGATTAAAACCAGGTCTAAACCAGGACTAAACCAGGATTAAAACCAGGTCTAAACAAGATCTAAACCAGGTCTAAACCAGGACTAAACCAGGATTAAAACCAGGTCTAAACCAGGACTAAACCAGGATTAAAACCAGGTCTAAACCAGGTCTAAACCAGGACTAAACCAGGTCTAAACTAGATCTAAACTGGGGCTAAAACCAGGTCTAAAGTAGATCTAAACCAGGTCTATTTTTAATACGGTTCAGTAAATGTCTGGGCTTTTTATTTTCTTTTATCAGACAAAACATCTTATGTGAAGATTTCCTCGTCTTTGCTTCTCTACAGAAAATCAAGTAATCCAAAGTATTCAGATTACATTACTCACTTTAAGTAATTTAATGGATTATGTTACAAACTACATTTTGGGGTGTGTAATCTGTAATCTGTAGGGGATTACATTTTAAAAGTCACCTTCCCAACACTGGTGATGTCATGTCGTAGTAGTTTTAAGGTTAACCTCTATTTTTAGCCTTAATTGGACTAGTTTAGTAGTTGGAGGAAGTGTCTGGGGTGAAGGAAGTCTGGGAGTCCCTGTTTAGACTGCTAAGTGGAAGAAAATGGATGGATGAACTTGTTTACTTTACAATGCTCTAGAACAGACATGTCAAACTCAGGCCCGGGGACCAAATTTGGCCCACAATATAATTATATTTGGCCCTCAAGATCATATCAAATATATATTAGAACTGATCCGCCAGCTACAACTAGGCTATAGAGACATTATTTATTTAAAATTTTATTATTATTTTATATTTTGCTTGTTCTGGATTCAATGTTTAAACAAAATTATTATTAAACATTTATTTTAATAAGAAAAGTTTTAAAGTTATATATATTGAAAGAAGAGAAAACATGCAGATGTTGTTAAAATTGTTCAATAAAAATTTTGTTTGGCCCATGACTTAGTCCCAGTTTTTTATTTTGGCTTCTGTGAACTTGAGTTTGACGCCTCTGCTCTAGAACAGGGGCGTCAAACTCATTTTGGTCCGGGGGCCATATCGAACCTGCTTTGATCCCAAAGGGGCCGGATCAGAAAACTCATGTCATATAAACCCCAAAAATAACAATAAATTCAAATATTTGTGCAGAGAAACACAAATCTATTACAGAAATCTTTTTTAATTGATGAACTCTTCTTTTACAAAATATTATAATATTATGAACAACCTGAAACTTTAAGAAAAATGCAATTTGAACACAATGTTAACATGAAGTTGTTTGCAAATTGAAATAAGTAAATTTTTTGTTGTAAAATCCTGCACTCGGCTCCACTTTTCTCATGTTGGACATTTTTCTGATGAGGGTGTCACGGTCAACAGTCAAAACGATCGTCCTTTAAGAGCGTTTGGAAAGAGACAAGTCTTCATTTGTGCTGCTCTGGTGGGAGGGGCCACGTACAGAGACGCTGGAGACGCTGCTGTGATAAACACCACAGAAAATTAACAAGATTTTAATAGAAAATATAATTAAAATATTTTAGTAGAAAATCTGCCGAGGGCCAGATATACATATTTGCACGATGAATCATGTCTGGTGTTTCTACTGTTTTTTGTTGTTTTCAACCCCTCCTTTTTAGAGAAACACCCATTGTAACTAGGGACCACCCTAAGGAAATAAAAGAGGAGGCGGCTCTGAGTGCGTCGGGGGCGGGGGGAGACTGCTGTAACTGATCACACTCTCTGTCCGTCCTCCTCGCGAGTAAATCCTCATTAATCTCTTGTCTTTCTTCTTGTTTTTACAATGTTTAGGTGGGCTTAAACCTGACACACACCAATCACTCGGACAAAGTTTCATAAAAAACACCAAACCCTGCTCGAGGTAGTTACCCGGGTCACACATTGTGGATCGTCCTCATAACAGCAGAAGTCGTAGGCTACGTTCAGACTGCAGGGCTAAACGCTCAATTCAGATTTTTTTGTGAAATCCGATGTTTTTGCGAGGTCGTTCACATTTCCAATTAAATGCGACTTGTATGTGACTCCAGTGTGAACATTAAATGGCCTGAAAGTGTCCCACATGTGCACTGGAAACACGACGACGTCAACCACAGCGAGCGTCTCTGTGTTATTAGGTTCTTTTTTTCAGACCTAGAGTGTTATTTCATACCTGACAGTTTCGACTGCTCACTAGCGTCTTCCTCAGAGTCACGTGATGTTGCTGTGACGTGTCTGGTCAGATGATTTAAACAGGTTTTGTCTCTGTCTTCCTACCGGTGGAGGCAGGACGACGGCGCCATCTGCAGTCCGACTTCCTCAGGACAGAATCCCAGGTGTGTGAGAGTAAAAAAGCCCCTCGTCCCGGTTTACAGTCCCGTGGGCACGTTTCCGTATTTCGATTGCTTCTTTAATCCAGCGGCGATGTTTGTTTTCCTCTGTCCCAATGATGTTTGCTCCGTCCCAGTCCATAACGTGGTTTTCTCTTTTACAATGGTCAGAAACGGCCGATTTGAGTTGTTCCTGTTCTGGTTTGTGTTTTGTTGCTCGTGTTTCGCCTTCGCTGTTTCCTTCTCGCATTCTGTTCTATGTTCCTTTTTTCGTGGACTGAACGCCCTCCCTGTTTCCCCGATGTGTGTCTTATTGCAGGACATGCAGGGTATTTCGTATATTACATTACATTTATGCTCCGGTTCTATTTTGTCTTTCGGGTGGATGAGTAATTGTCTGAGTTTTCTGTACGGCGCTGTCGTCCTGCCTCCACCGGTAGGAAGACAGCGCCAAAACCTGTTTAAATCAGCTGACCAGACACGTCACAGCAACATCACGTGACTCTGAGGAAGACGCTAGTGAGCAGTCGAAACTGTCAGGTATGAAATAACACTCTAGGTCTGAAAAAAAGAACCTAATAACATAGAATATTGGAAGATCAAATGAATCTCATTGGACCGAGCGTCTCTGTGTTTACGGAAGTTGTCCAAACATGGACGCAGCATCGAGCACCTGGAGATTTTAAAGTTCCTCTCGTACCGGAGCCAGAACATGAACAACTTACTTGTTTTAAGGAGGAGATTGAGAAGGAGAAGGACGAGGTTTTTGGCCGTGGTGTTTTGTGTTTTTTGTGTCCGTTGAAAGGAACGTGTGGATGTGGAGACGGAGCCAAGAGTGGTGAGTGGTGATGTGCTTCACTTCAGTGACACGGAGTTCATTAACAATTTTCGCCTACTTCAGCGCAGAATAGTGACGTTTGTGTCTTGTTGATAACGTGTAGGTGGATGAATGCGCTTTGACCGTTCAGACTGAAGTCGCATGTCAAATGATCAGATATGTATCAGGTTCAGGAGCACATATCCAAGTGTCCTGGGTCACATTTGAAAAAATCTGATCTGTGTCATTCAGACTGTCATTAAAAGATCAGATACAGGAACATAGGGGCCAAAAAATCAGATTTGGGTCACTTCAGGCTGCAGTCTGAACGCAGCCTATGTCGTGGTCGTAGTTGTAGTAAAAGTAGTAGTAGTAGTAGTAATAGTAGAAGTAGTGATGCATAATTTACCACTCTTGTTTGCTCACATTGCCAAATTGAATCTAGCATAACCAGACTAACTAGGTCACTTTCAATCAGTTGAATATTCAGTAGCTCCACGGCTCCCCCTGTCTGTCACGCGCTCAAGTTAATCTAAAGTGTCCAATCTGATCAGACGTGTGGCGGCTCAGCTCAGTCCCACCGCCCCCGGACATTTCACATAAAAAGGTCGAGGTACAGACGCGGAAATAGAAAGTATTAAATATTAAAGGGGCTGTTTGTGACCACACGCACCCACCATGAAATTGTGTTGAGAGCCCAGAGACGAGGGGGAAATCGAATCGCGTTCACTCCACGAGTTTGGTTCAGAGCGAGAGGTGAGTCAAATATTAGGGAAGAGGCGTTTAAAGTGTTTGTGTTTGTAACAGTCTATCTGCACACAATAATGGAATCTTAAATTTAAAGCTCCAGTACGGAACTTCTCTGCTTTTGGATTTTTACAACAAAAAAAAACAAAAAACAAATTTCCATCTCCATGATGATAGATCTGTTTAATGATGTACGGTGGCACTATCCAGACAAGCAAAAGGACGACTAGAAAAGTGCCATAGTGCACCTTATATGGTCATAGACACAATTCATCATCATCATCATCATCATCTTTATTCCAGACTCATGGTCCATTTAAGAAACAGACAAGGACAGTGACAATACAAAACAATAAACATTCATGTTTTTAAAAGACGACCACACCAGTGTCTCCACATTCTGGTCTCATCTTATTGCACTGAATCTCAAATTTGTGAGTGACATCATTATTTCTTTGTCTGATTTTTTTCAGTCTGCAGATAAAACTGTACATTAAATTCTTAGTGCAGCTTGCAGAGCGTTCACTCGTGCAGTAACAAACATTTCAGTCGCACTCGTCCATCATGACCTCCTCAAAAGCTCCGTAAAGCGTCATTGTAGGCACCTGCAGTCTTTGCAAACTGGCTTTTTTACAATGAGTCCAGAGGTGAGCTGTGCACAACGATGAACAATAAGATCTAAACAATAACAACTTTACGTCATTTGTACAAGAACCAAACTTACACATAAGAGTATTTGTCTGAGCACAGAGCGTCCTCCACTGTCTGTACATCATCATCATCATCATCATCATCATCATCTGTCATGTCCGCGGTGATGATCTGCCCCAGATATTTAATGTTTGTTGTAACAGACAACACAACATTTGACAGGCAAAAGTCAGGAACTCTCATGTGCTGATCTTCTCTGGTCCTGCAGATCATGACCAGACTCTTGGTTGCTTTATACTTTAGATCGTGCTCCACACCGTCAGCTGAACAGATGCTGAGTAGCTGCTGGAGACCAGAGGTGCTCGGACTGAAAATAACCAAATCATCTGCATACATGAAATGATTCACAACAAGATTTCCAGCCACACAACCTGTTTTAGATGTTCTAAGCTTTGTTGAAAATTCATCTAGATACAAATTAAATAAAACTGGGGACAGAATCCCCCCTGTCTGACCCCATTGTTGACCCTAAACGAGGCAGACACACTGTTTCCCCATTTAATCTGCACTGTCTGCTCTTCATACCAGTACATCAAAAAATGCACATTGTATTTAGGTGCACCCTTTTGAATCATCTTCAAAAATAGTTTCTGGTGATTCACCCCATCAACTGCTTTGGATGCATCTAAAAAACACATAAAAACTGATGAATTCTGCCTCTTGTATTTAGCAATAATCTCTTTTAGAGCAAACACACACACATATCTGTGCCCAGCAGAGCCTTAAACCCAAACTGGTTGTCTGTAGATTTAATAAATTGTGAGATCCTGTCCAGCAGGATTACTTCAGTAATTTTTGACACTATGCTGGCCAAAGCTATAGGTCTGTAATTGTCAGAACTGCCAACTTTCCCAATTTTATCTTTTTAACAATTGTTTATATAATATATATTGTCTTATAATGAAAGAAAAATCAACAGTGGTCACTGAAATAACTTGAAACTGAGAAAAGCAATAATAAATAAAAAAAATCCTGACAAATAACCATTGAAAATCAGACAAAAATGATGGTTCCCCTAGAAAAGATTGTAAATACTTGGACAACAGGGACATGTTAAACTTAGGTGTGTCTCTCATCTGCATCACAGGTTCTTCAAACTTGTCCTCAGTCAGTCTGTCTGTTTAAAGTGGGACATGTGTCATTGTGCTGTTTGGAGACATGATGGACACAACACTGAACATGGACCAGAGACAGAGAAGAAGAGAACTGTGTCAGGAGACGAGAAAGAAAATGACAGACAAGCAGAATAAAGATGAAGACAATAAGACCGTCTCCAAGCAGCGTGATGTTCCTGTGATTACAGTTACACATGTTCTTCAGACGTTTAAGGCCCACAGGACTGAAGCCAACCTCCCTGGACGCGACTGCAAGAGGAAAACTGATGACAAAATGAAGAGATGGATCATACGAATGGAACCAAAGAGCCCAGAACAACCTCCAAACAAATTAAATGTGAACTCGAAGGGCAAAGTACATCAGTGTCAGATCGCACCATCCATCACTGTTCGAGCCAAAGTGGACTTCATGTGAGGACACCACTGCTGAGAGAAAATCATAAAAAAGTGAGACTGGAATTTGCCACAGCGCAGATTGACAAACCACAAAGCTTCTGGGAGAATTTTCTTTGGACAGATGAGACAAACTGGAGCTCTTTGGCAAAGCACATCCGCTCTATGTTCACAGACGCGAAAATGAAGCAGACCAAGAAAAGAACACTGTCTCTACTCTGAAGCACGGAGGAGGTTTGGTTTTGTTCTGGGGCTGTTTTGCTGCATCTGGCACAGGGCGTCTTGAAGCTGTACTGTATATATTTATGATATTCAGATCAAACACCTGGAATTTTAGGACTTTAGGATATTAGGACTTTAGAACTTTAGGACATGGGGCAGACTTTAGGACATGATGCAGACTTTAAAACATGAGACAGACTTTAAAACATGACACAGACTTTAGGACATGACACAGACTTTAGGACATGAGACAGACTTTAGGACATGAGACAGACTTTAGGACATGAGACGGACTTTAGGACATGAGACAGACTTTAGGACATGAGACAGACTTTAGGACTTGAGACGGACTTTAGGACATGAGACGGACTTTAGGACATGAGACAGACTTTCAAACATGAGACAGACTTTAGGACATGGGACAGACTTTAGGACATGAGACAGACTTTAGGACATGGGACATACTTTTGGACATGGGACATACTTTAGGACATGAGACAGACTTTAGGACATGGGACAGACTTTAGGACATGAGACAGACTTTAGGACATGGGACAGACTTTAGGACATGAGACAGACTTTAGGACTTTAGGACATGAGACGGACTTTAGGACATGGGACATACTTTAGGACATGAGACAGACTTTAGGACATGACATGAGACAGACTTTAAAACATGAGACAGACTTTAGGACATGAGACAGACTTTAGGACATGGGACAGACTTTAAAACATGAGACAGACTTTAGGACATGAGACAGACTTTAGGACATGAGACAGACTTTAGGACATGAGACAGACTTTAGGACTTTAGGACATGAGACATACTTTAGGACATGAGACAGACTTTAGGACATGGGACAGACTTTAAGACATGAGACAGACTTTAGGACATGAGACAGACTTTAGGACATGAGACAGACTTTAGGACATGAGACAGACTTTAGGACATGAGACAGACTTTTAGGACATGAGACAGACTTTAGGACATGAGACAGACTTTTGGACATGGGATTGACTTTAGGACATGAGACACATGAGACAGACTTTAGGACATGAAGACTTTAAGGACATGAGACAGACTTTAGGACATGAGACAGACTTTAAAACATGAGACAGACTTTAGGACATGAGACAGACTTTAGGACATGAGACAGACTTTAAAACATGAGACAGACTTTAGGACATGAGACAGACTTTAAAACATGAGACAGACTTTAGGACATGAGACAGACTTTAGGACATGAGACAACCTTTACTACATGAGACGGATTTTAGGACATGAGACGGACTTTAGGACATGAGACAGACTTTCAAACATGAGACATACTTGAGGACATGGCACAGTCTATAGCACATGAGACAGACTTTAAAACATGAGACAGACTTTAAAACATGAGAATGACATTAGACAGACTTCAGGACACTGGGCAGACTTTAGAACATTAAACAGACTTTAGAACATTAAACAGACTTTAGAACATTAAACAGACTTTAGAACATTAAACAGACTTTAGAACATTAAACAGACTTTAGGACATGGGACAGATGAGTGAAAGTCCAGTTTGGTGGACAGCTGCTGTGTACGGCTCTGGTCAGTGGAGACTTGTGGGAGTGTCCAAAGTGTCTCAGGTCAAGACATTTTCTTCTGTTTTCTTGTTGCCATTTGTAAACCACATGTTGTGATTTCATGTGTTGTTGTGTCTCATTTAAACCATTTACATCTATATGAACTGAACTCTTGGCGCTGAAGATCTGTGTGTAGATCTTCTTTAATGTCTCAGAGAAAAAAAAAAACACATTATTTTTTGCTCCTCTTTGGTTCTTCTGTTGAGCAAACGCTTGAGAAACGAGCCCACCGCAAAAGCGACGCCTAAATACCGCGAAAGATCGTCAGCCGTCCCGCTCCAGCGTCTGTCCCAGTCTCACAGAGGAGCAGACGGTGTATTTAAGGTGGATTTGAAGTTTGAATGTTGTCTCCACAGCAGAAGACTTCACACTTTCTTCTTTGAGATCCGCATTTTAGAGGAAAAACATTTGGAGTGAAAACAGAAGTAATCGCTCCAGACATAACTCCATGAATTATACATGCAGAGATGCTACACTATAAAGGCCGTGCTTTTGGAGGATCTGGATCTGATTTCTTCCACGTGAGCAAAAACACGTCTTCTCCACGTACACATATATTGTAGAATCAGCTCTTTAGGTCAAAATAAGTATCAAATTAGAAAGAATTTTATTTTCAGATTTATTTATTTACAAAAATGAAATAAAAGTTTGTGTTTTGATTTGGTGCTTTTATCTCTTATGTCCCACTTCATGAATTTTGAATGTGTCCTATTGTTCTGTCTTAAACACCATCCATAAAACATGTACAGTCTATTCATTATGCATACAGAGTTAATGCATGATTAAAAGCTTCCATATTGTCCCAGACGCTGTGTTAGATCTGTGCATATGGACACAGCGCTGTGCTGCTTTTGCTTACAAAGGGAACATTAAAAGGAGGAATCCATGTATTAGAGTTTATTAGAATGTGTTAGAATGTATGTCTGATCTTTTAAAGGCACGCTGGATGAGACGCGTGAACACGGCCTTATTCACACCACAATATACATTATTTTATCATCACTCCATTTTTGTAATAGTTTGGCACAATAATTATAATTGTGATTTACACATGGGTCTGGTCAAGTGGTAACGGAGGGAAACAGGGGCAGATTTTTGACATTCAAATGTCTCTTATTCAGAAACTAGAGGAACTATTGAAATAAGTAAAGTATCAGAATGTAGGAAAGAGTTACACTCCAACAGGGTCAAGTTAAACCTGTGATATTCTTTCAAGTTGTTGACAAAAATGTAAAAACTCATGTCGGTAACGGAGGGAATGAAATATGCAGCACTTTTTGGTCAATAAATCCAAACAGTGATAACTCTTGGTTCTCACTTACATATCCTTAACAAACTGGTTTGAATATTTGCTTCATATAGTTTTCTACCATATGGTACAAGATTAGGTTGAAAAACCTCTTACTTTTTGAGTCATGAGATTTTTTTATTTTTATTAAGAAAGGTCATGGTAACGGAGGGAAAAGTAACGGGGGGAAAATTGTGCAAACAAGTAGAAGGTGCATGATTTTGCATCATTTGTCGCTTTTTTTCTTCTGAATACTTTAATATTACTTCAAAATGAAAGGAAACTATTTCTATAAAATATGTCAGTCCTTCCAAGCAAATTTTTTACATTTTAAATACTTTTTTTTTTTGTACCTTCATCAACAGTTCAAAGATGGAATAACACAAGATATGATGAAATACATCCATTTATTTACATGATTTGCAGGTCTTTGAAATTTGGGAAATAATTTTTGTTCCATGTTTCATACATGGTCTGTTTAAAACATATGGAACTTTAGAACCAAAAATGGTCCAGAAAAAAGGTCAACAGTTTCATAAACTAGAGTATATATGCTATCTGTCAAATACATTTTTATATCAGATGCATTAACTTGAATATGTTGTTTACTTCTGCTTGACCAGGCCCAGATACATTGTAAAAGCAGCTCCTGAGAGCAAGTGTCTGGATTCAATTATGAAGCATTTTAATTCAATTCAAGTTTATTGTCAAATTTCCATATGAAAAAATTAAATTATGTTCTCATTCTCAACCTTCTAAACTTCTAAATTAAATATTAATAATAATAAAATAAAAGGGTAAAATCCAAAGTTCTTCTTTAGAGAGACACAGATTCCTTCTTCCTGGTCAGAGAGGGAAGAGAGTTCAGCATCCTAACAGCCCGGTGGAGGAAGCTGTTAGTGAGTCTGGTGGGGGGCGGGAACAGAGGCTCCCGTACCTCCTCCTGGTGGACGGGAGACTGGACAGATTATTGTTTGATAATCAGTGGAGCTTTAGAATCCAAACTAAACTCTGCTCTGGTCTCGGAGAGATGTGAAAAGCTCTTAGAAACTCATCATGGTGAATATTCCCCAACTGACACCACAGCAATAACAGTGAGTAAGAGTAGCACATGTGCAAGAATCATGTTTCAGAGGCATAAACGTGTGGTGTGTGTGACTGTACATATAAATGGGGCATAGGTAAAGAGCTAGCTGCCACCTTTCAGACAGGAAGTGAGCGCAAAGTGGTTCCTTCAAGCTCTGGTTGCAACTGACTTCTACTGAAATATTGTTTGCCCCTGTACCTGCTGCTGTCACACTCCTCATTTTGGTGTTACATTGTTTGTATTAACTCGCGCTACATGATCCTAGGGTTTTTATTTCACTATTTTGTCCCTAAATCAAAACATGAACAGGTTGATTGACAGCCTTGTTGTTACGACCCAGTTCGTTGAGTTCAGGGAAGTAACAAAACAAACGCAGGTGGAAAAATTGAATAAATTAAATAATGTTTTATGAACAGGAATGTAAAGGTAAATTAACAAAACAGACTAAAGTATATACGGTGACACTTTATAATAACTACACATGATTTAGCCTTAATAAAGCATGAACAAAGACTTAATTAATAATGAACAAAGACTTAATTAATAATGATTCATGCTTAGTAAATACTTAATAAAGCATAATTCGTCTTCACTTTAGAAAAGCTCTCAAAAAGACTTAACTAACAGATAACAGCTGCCTGAATTATCATTGAATTACATTATTAGTAAATCATTCTCTCATATCTTACTAATGATTAATAAATGCTCAAATGGTTAGTTCATGAGTAATTAAGTATGAAATAATTATGAGTAACGATTTACAGAACAGACAAATTAAGTACAAGTGCTAATTAAGGCAGTAATTAAGTAGTTACTAAGCGTAAATCATTATTAATTAAGTCTTTATTCATTATTAATTAAGCCTTTGTTCATGCTTTATTAAAGCTAAATAAGGTGTAGTTATTTGTGGTGGGGTTCTTCCAAAAAACTCAGGCTTAGGCAGGAAATGCTTTTCGGTGATTTATTGTGCTCTCCAACAGTGCAAAAGGTGCCAAACGTGAGTGGAAAAATATTTACAGTGGTGGTGTGAAAAACAAAAATGACAAAAGTTTTTGGTGGACTTCCCCTTTAAGTCCGGCAAAGTTTCTCTCTCTCTCACTCTCTCGGTTCCTCTGGCTCACTCCACACAAGTTACCTCCACTGCAACCTGGTCGCAACTGCTCACAGAGCTGGAGAGCGCACCTTTATATTCCGGTTTGCCCCTCCCACATTACATAATTTCCCCCAATAATCATGATTTCGCCGTTTCTACAATCAAACGGCCTATGTTCTATAGCACGATGGTTATATACCCGTAATAGCTTGCGCCCAGAATGAACAGGTCTTAAATACAACGTCTGAGAGACAGACAATACATTTAATTGCCCATGCAAATTAGTTGTTGCCCACCTGATTCCCGGAACCCACGCAACGACCGGATTTAAACTCCCAGCGCGGATGTGTCCGGGTTTGCCAGTACACACCACGGAAGGAGGGCGAAGGCGGCGGCGCGAGGGTAAGTGAATGTCTGGATTGGCGTGCTTTAGATTAGTTGAATAAGCGCTTCCAAGTGTGCACCCTTAGTCGCGGAAAGACACGCAGGAGATGTTGGGAGAATTTTATTGTAAAACAGTGATTTTGGTAGGAACTGGTACGGCGAGCGGTGCGCAATAACTACGGAAACGGGCGCGCGCATCTTCACGTGCTCTCCCCAGGGATGGCGTTCTTAGGGACGAGCCTGCTCCGTCACATTATTATAAAGTGTTACCATATATACAGAAGATAACCTAAACTAAGAAACAAAACAACAGAGTTACAATTTTGTGCCACAAAACAGGTCACGCAGGCTTCCACAGAAATGAGTGGTAAACTAAAGGACAGACACAAAACTAAAACACAAGTGCCCCAAAGTAAACCTCATAAACCCACAAACAGAATCGAGTGACCAAATTAAAAAAAGGCACAAAACCAAGGCCAGCAGCCCCAAACAGGTGCTGCTAATCTCCTTATATAAAGGGAGGCGGCTGCAGGTGAGGTGGGCGTAGACATGCCCCACCAATCACGGGCCAGGGCTCCCGCAGCAGGAATCAGGACAGTTCAGCAAAATCATGTAGAACACACAAAACCTGGTGGTGCAGGCGGGAGGGACATATACCTTCACCAGCGTTGCTCCTGATTGGCTATTTCGTTTTGCCTTCAGATTTCTAAATATGGTCTGTTGTTGTAGATTAGCTCCTATAACCGCAGGCAGTGTTGGGAAGGTGACTTTTAAAATGTAATCCCCTACAGATTACAGATTACACACACCAAAATGTAGTTTGTAACGTAATCCATTAAATTACTTAAGGTGGGTAACGTAATCTGAATACTTTGGATTACTTGATTTGCTGTAGAGAAGCAAAGACGAGGAAATCTTAGCATAAGATGTTTTGTCTGATAAAAGAAAATGAAAAGCACAGATTTTACTAAACCGTATTAAAAATATTATTGATAGAAGAAGAGACACGTCCACGCAGCAGGATTTAGTCCTGTTAAATCCTGTTTTAGACCTGCTTTAGTCCTGGTTTAGTCCTGGTTTAGTCCTGGTTTAGTCCTGCTTTAGTCCTGGTTTAGTCCTGCTTTAGTCCTGGTTTAGTCCTGCTTTAGTCCTGGTTTAGTCCTGTTTAGTCCTGGTTTAGTCCTGGTTTAGTCCTGGTTTAGTCCTGGTTTAGTCCTGGTTTAGTCCTGGTTTAGTCCTGCTTTAGTCCTGGTTTAGTCCTGCTTTAGTCCTGGTTTAGTCCTGCTTTAGTCCTGGTTTAGTCCTGGTTTAGACCTGGTTTAGACCAGGTTTAGAACTAGTTTGGACCTGGGTTTAGTCCTGGTTTAGACCTGGGTTTAGACCTGGTTTAATGTCCAGCAATGAGTGGAATTACCAAACAAAAAAAAAACAAAAAAATTAATCCATTTATTTCAACAAAGTAACTGTAATCCAATAACCACTCACTGAAACAGTAACTGTAAATGAATACAGTTACTCATAATTTGTACTCTGATTACGTAAGTCCGGTACATGTAATCTGTTACTCCCCAACACTGACCGCAGACCACGCTGAGCTTCATTTGACTGGAACCCGACACGACGGGTGACGTCCCGCTCCCTCAGTCCACTTCTGTACACAGTCTGTGGTGCACCAGGAGCTCGGGGAATGAGCTGCGCTGGACTACAGACACTTTTTAGTCACGGGGGATGAATAAAAAAAACGCTTTATGACGTCAAACTTTTTACAAGGACGACTTCAGAAGGAAAAGACAAACGTCCGACGCCGAAACACAAATGGCGAGTGGTGTGATTAATGCAAACACCACAGCCCCGGCTTGTTAGTGCTGCAAAGCGTCGTCTCTCCCAACTTTAGTAGTTTTAAAAAGTAATTCTGACCTACAGTGAGTATAAGGAATATAAAACAGTTTGGTGTTTAAACATAAGAGAGTATGCACAGGCTGGCGGCGCAGGAGCAGCTCTCATCTCAGGTGTAAACTGACGCTTTCAACCACGTGCACGGCATCTGTAAGTACGATAGACTGTTGACATATGGACCAGATATTCCACATATTCATCAGAAGTGTGTGGGGTATTTAAGGAGAGATGTACAGCTAAGTGTCCATCATATTGTGGCGTGTTGTTGTGCCAAATGACCCTTGTTGTGTTGAGGTTCCGCAGCAGCCTCAGTGATAGGATTGGGGAACAGATGGTGGGCCTATATCTTTGAAATAGCTGATTTTCTTGCTCCATTCTCTCATCAGAGCGCGGATCTGGCTGTGTTAAAGTATTCCTAGGACCATCTGGCTTGGTTTAGCGCTAACATCTGCTAACTGGCTCCTGCGCTGTCACTGCTGTAAATCCACAAAAAGACCAGCTCCACACAAGTGATACTAAACAGTGTGTTCAGAGGAAAAAGAATTCAACTACAAACCCGAGCTGCACAATACCTCGCTCAAATACTGCCTATGGAATAAGTGATAGTAAATACAGTATATGACAGCGTGTGTTTGTCACAATACTAATATTTTGATTCTGAAAAAAAAAAAAAAAAAAAAAATGGCTTTAAAATTATGATTTGAGTTTGTAATAAATGACAAAAAATATGAAAGAAAATTATGACAGTGAAAATAATATTAGTTTAACTATAGGGACAATTTTTTTTTTTTTGTTTTGTTTTATTTAAGGGGGAAAAAAAAGGAAGAAAAAGAGAGAAAAGGAATTTCAGTTATGAATTGGTCGCAATGTGTCAATGTACGGCGGACTAGCGGTGTGTTTATGTTGCACTACCTTATAACTTTTGTTTAATTTAGTCAAATTTGTGTCAGTGTGTGTGGTCGGGGGGGAAATGTTGGTTCTTTGTTGTTGTTGTTGTTTTGTATTTGTTGTGGGTGTTGCTTTATGTGGTTGTTTTTTGTTTTATGTTGATTATTGTAATTGTTAAATGTTGATTGTTGTGTTTTTTAATGTTATTATTTGTTGTCCTTAATAAAAAAACAAACACACAAACAAACAAAAAAACAAAAACAAATACGACTTCACCCCCCCCCCCCCAAAAAAAAAAAAAAAAAAAAGATTTTGATACAAAGGAAGAGACTCTCGATACTGAATACGATACCAAAATTATAATAAAAACACCCTTTCACAGACCGCAGCAGGACCACAGGCAGCAGGACCACAGACCGCAGCAGGCTGTAGCAGGACACAGACCGCAGCAGGACCACAGACCACAGCAAGACCACTGACTGTAGCAGGACCACAGACTGTAGCGGGACCACAGACTGTAGCGGGACCACAGACCGCAGCAGGACCAAAGGCCGCTGCAGGACCACAGACCGCAGCAGGACCACAGACCGCAGCAGGACCACAGACCGTAGCAGGACCACAGACTGTAGCAGGACCACAGACCGCAGCAGGACCACAGACTGTAGCAGGACCACAGACCGCTAGCAGGACACAGACCGCAGCAGGCAGGACCAGCAGGACCACAGCAGCAGGACCACAGACCGTAGCAGGACCGTAGCAGGACACAGACCGCAGCAGGACCACAGACCCACAGACACAGACCAGCAGGACCACAGCACAGACCACAGACTGCAGCAGGACCACAGACCGCAGACCACAGACTTAGCAGGACCACAGACCTGTAGCAGGACCACAGGCTGTAGCAGGACCAGCAGACCGTAGCAGGACCACAGACTGTAGCAGGACCACAGACCGTAAGCAGGACCACAGACCGTAGCAGGACCACAGACCGTAGCAGGACCACAGACCGTAGCAGGACCACAGACTGCAGCAGGACCACAGACCGTAGCTGGACCACAGACCGCAGCAGACAGATGTGAGTGCTCCACAGCTCAGCGTTCTTCTTCTTCTCTTCAGTCTAACGTAAACACAGTCTTGGACTGAAGTCGCTAATGACTTTAATGAGCTTGTGTTCTGAGTTCTGAGTGGAGGCGCTGGTTCAATAGTTCACTGTGTTAGTGAGTCCAAGGAACAAGGATTTCCTGTGGAACTGACATGTGATGAGTTTTACTGCTGTGTTTCACACATCACAACACTTCACTGAGCATATTTAATAGAGCTGGGGGCAGCTCAAATGAATATTGTTCAAATGTAGGTCTGTGTTTCAGTTCAGTGTGTGTTTGAGTCTTTCAATAATAGAAACTATCAGGTTCAACATTTGTGCATTGTACAATGGGTCTCATTCATCTTTTTTTCTTTTTTTTTTTTTTGCTGAGATGCTGAGAGAACTCCGCACCAAATTCACAAAACATTCTTAAGATTTCATATTCCTTCTTAAGTGAAAGCTGCGCTGAATTCACCAACAGCCAGCGAGGAACACCTCCACACTCATTTACATTTCATTTGCATAAAAAAATGAATATGTGTTTGGTTAGAAATGCCCTCTGAACTTCCAAATATGGCCAATATGAGTTTGGTTTATGACGTGAAAGTGCGAGGAAGAGAGTGATGAAGAGGTCAGGTGGAGCGTCTACAGACTACGAATGTTTTGCAGCTTTAATGGAGATTTCAAATGTCCAAACTCACATGACTCACTCAGACAGGAAGATTTAAGTCAAAAGTTACTGAAATAAGCAGTCGCTTCTGTCGTGTTTATCGCACTTTCGATTGTGGTAAATGGTGAGAGAGGCCAGGTGGAGGTGCATAAGAGTGCACTCTGGTCAGGGGGGTCAGGGGGGTCATGTTGGTGTCCAGACTCAGGGCTGTGACAGACGCCCACATGGAGACACTGGGGCTGGGACAGACTGAGACTCACTGCAGCCTGGAGAAAGTCTGTGAGACCAACAGACACAGACTCTAGAAAACAACTCAGAAATATCATTGGATCACACAGTCATATGTTTATAAGAAATAATTTAACAACAACTGCATGTTAGCATGCTAGTTGTTGTTAGTTCTACCCCCACAGCAAAACTCCACTCTGGTCTGTGAGAATATTGAAAAGTGCAGTAAAAAACATGTAGAGCAGCTTTAATGTCTTTTATACTGTGGTACATTCTGGGCTAAACAACATCATCATGGAGGAAAAAAAAATCCCAGAGTGCCACTTGTGGTCCCTGCATAGAGACACGTAGTGGATGAATATTGAACTGACACGAGGCAGAGTGGGAGTGACAACATGTCTGAGCACATGGTGTTTTGTTGAACTGGAAACTTACCCAAACAAAATCGTCTTCTCAGCAAACCAGCGGGAGGTAAAACTGTGTATGTTTGGTTAATCTGTTTAGTATTAACCTGCAGAATGTCTAAAGTATAAACTACTGCTACTGTACAAACATACAGTGCCCGGGGGCCAGATCCGGCCCTCCAAGACCTTTAATGTGGCCCTTGGGTGATTTTCTACTAAAATATTTTAATTATATTTAATATATATTTAATTTTCTGCAGGGCTTAGCATAGCAGCGTCTCCAGCGTCTCTGTACGTGGCCCCTCCCACCAGAGCAGCACAAATGAAGACTTGTCTCTTTCCAAACGCTCTTAAAGGACGATCGTTTTGACTGTTGACCGTGACACCCTCATCAGAAAAATGTCCAACATGAGAAAAGTGGAGCCGAGTGCAGGATTTTCCAAGAAAAATTGACTTATTCCTGTTTGCAGACAAGTTCATGTTAAAACATTGTGTTGAAATAGAATTTTTCTTCAAGTTTCAGGTTGTTCATGATATTATAATATTATAATAAGAAAGAGTTCATCAATTAAAAAAGATTTCTGTAATAGATTTGCGTTTCTCTGCACAAATATTTGAAGTTATTGTTATTTTTGGGGTTTATATGACATGAGTTTTCTGATCCGGCCCCTTTGGGATCAAAGTAGGTTGGATACGGCCCCCGGACCAAAATGAGTTTGACACCCCTGATATAAAGGGTCTGTATTCTATTGATTGATTTCATTCAATACCAAGTGTCTGTGGATTATATATTTTGCTATGTTCAGTAGGTAGTATGGGGCCAGAGACTAATGAAGTAAATACATTTAAAAAACTCTTTTCAGGGAATATGGCTGCTCCCTTTTCAGCTCAGGGAAAGGAACAGAGAAAGTTCACTGTAAGACTGTAAGTATTAGAGCAACTTGAAGCTGATGATGGAGACTTGGCCTTGATCTGGACACTGATAGTGATTCTGATGAATTGTTTCAACCACATGAAAGTGATGATGGTGAATCTTCTGCCCAAGACAATGACTCATCCCGTGATAAAGATGTGCCGTTTGCCGAGACTGCCGGTCCACAGATGGAGCCAAATCGTGCCGCAAAAAACTTACAGGTGGCGAAAGAAAGACTTTGAGTTGCCTGACGTGAGCTTTCAAGGTGAACAGGTTGAGTCGTACCAGGATGCCACGACAGACTTTTTACTTTTTAATTTTGACGCTTCGTTTCCCTTGATATACTGGAAAATATTGTTGAGCAAACCAATAAACGCAGTGTTCAAAAGCGTGGGAAATGTGTAGACACTTCAGTAAATGTATCTCAGGATAATAAAGCAAAAAAACAAACAAACAAAAAAAAAACAACACACTGTTAAATGTAGCTGTGTGGTTGACTGATTATTTTCCTAAATCTTCCTAAATATTTTGCACTGACAGCGTTTGTTATTGTGATTTTTGAAATGATACGCCTAAAGCCCATTGGGTAAAATTTGGCCCTAATTCTAAATAAGGGAAGAAAGAGTTAAAATTTGTCGTGTTATGGAGGTTTGCCACTACTGTCTGGTTCAGTAGGGTTGTGATCGCGGCGTGTGCGTCGGTCAGAATGCAAGGATTAGGCGGACGATCTTTACTTTTCTTTATTGTCTTTGGATGGGATGAATAAGTGGGCGTGTGGTTCTGTGAACAAAACAAATAAACACAATATTAGAAATAGACTTAATAAGAACAATTAATAAGGTCAATTTTGTATGTTTTTTTTTTTTTTTTTACACACGGGTGGGTCAGGACTAAACCAGGACTAATCTTGGACTTAAAAGAGAAAACGCAGAGCAGTTTGTCCGCAAAGCGCGATCGGGCAATTGCCGCGTTTACCTCGGCGAGGTGGGGAGATCTCCATCGGTCCTTCTCGTGCGGTCAACTCCGAGCTCGTCCCGATAGTGAGTCCTGTTTCAGTTCTGGTTTAGTCCTAGTTCAGTCCTGGTTTAGTCCTCCTTTTCAGACCTGGAATCAGTCCTAGGTTAGTCCTGGTTTAGTCTTAGTTCAGTCCGTGGCATAGGCAGTGCAAAAGTTTGATATAATCTCTGGTTAACGGGCGGATGCGGTGTTGTACTGGGGGTCTCCAAAAATGGAGCTCGTGCGGGACTCTGCGCTGTTGGGCTCCATTACGGAATAAAAGAATCTTTGGTTCGTTAAGAAAGAGGAAAGTAACATAAAGACGACAGCCGCAATAAGTTTTAAGAAGGATGCAAACAGGGTTGCACCTGTCCTGTCTGAAAAAAGTGTATAAAGTTTGTGCTGAGGGGTTTTACAGCCTTAAAACAGATAGAATAATTGTAAAATATAAAGTTGATACTTCGCAGATTTCGCCTATCACGGGTTATTTTTAGAATGTAACCCCCGCGATAAACGAGGGACACTGTACTCTCACCTCACAACCTGTGCACATGGACTCACACTTGTCCCGACCGGGCCGGAAAACGGAGAATTTCTTGTACAAGTCATTGTTAAATGTGCATTTCATTTCGGCGTGTTGCAGACTGACCGACTGTTTGTGTCTCGCTCCTTCTGAGTCACAGACGCTACGAGAGACGCTCAGTTTTTAATGCCCTCAGTGAACGGTCATGAAAACCCGGACATTTGCATCACTTAAAAAAAAAAAAAAACACGGACAGGACGCAAAATACGGACATGTCCGGGGAAAAACGGACGTTTGGTCACCCTAACAACACACCTCCGATGCACAGACTAATAATGAAAACACTAAACTTATCAAATGCTTACAAAACGGCCGAGCCCCTAGTGGTCAGGCTCGGTACTGCGCCCTAACTAAATAAACGCTATAATACAGCCTTGTCTCCATAACATGTCGATTGAATTTACAGCAGTCATGTAATGCATAGTTCAAAAGCAAAGGGTTCTTGGGTTCTCCAGGGTTAAAGCAGCATTAACAGACTTACACTGAGGTAGAAGAAAAATGTGAAAATCTTTACGAGGACAGTAATGGCCTGATAATGTGAGCCTGTTCTTGGGCCTTGGAGTTTGGGCAGAACTTTTGAGGGATTTCTGTTTGGTTTTTAAAGTGTAATTTCAGGTCATATCCAGAGGCAGATCCCATTTTCATCGCTCTCTCCACACAACATCTCCCAAAATACAAAGATTTTCACTTTCACCGCAAAACTAAAACAGCAATACAGAGAGTTTGTTGACACGTTTTTTTTGATGTTGTGATGACTGTAGTGTGGCCTGGTCAAAAGTATCCAACATCAATACTAAAAGGAATATATCGAAACAAGGTCATGTAAAAGAAAGTATTTTGATACCATGTTGAAAATCACATTG
>NW_026571018.1:36192597-36215097 GCF_026225935.1 Boleophthalmus pectinirostris
CTCTCTTCTTCTCTCTTCCTCTGTCTCTCTCCCTCTCTCTCTTCTCTCTCTCTCTCTCTCTCTCTCTTCCTCTGTCTCTTCCTCAAACTCTCTCTCTCTCTTCCTCTGTCTCTCTCCCTCAAACTCTCTCTCTCTCTCTCTCTTCTCTCTTCTCTTTCTCCTCAAAGTCTCTCTCTTTCTTCCTCTGTCTTTCCCTCAAACTCTCTCTCTCTCTCTCTTCTCTTCTCTCTCTCTCTCTCTCTCTCTTCTCTTCTCTTCCTCAAACTCTCTCTCTCTCTCTCTCTCTCTCTCTCTCTCTCTCTCTCTCTCTCTCTGTCTCTCCCTCAAACTCTCTCTCTCTCTCTCTTCCTCTGTCTCTCCCTCAAACTCTCTCTCTCTCCCCCTCTCTGTTTCTAACTCTTTCTCTCCCCTCTCTTTCTTCTCTCTCTCTTCCTCTCTCTTTCCCACTCTCTCTCTCTCTCTATCTCACCCCCGTCTGTCTCGTGTTCCTTTTCTACCTCTCTCTCGTGTTCTCTCTCTATTCCCTCTCTTCCTCTCACTCTCTTCCCCTTCTCTCTCTCTTTGAACCCTAAAGACTCAGTTACAGTCGGGACAATTATCTGTCTTTCTCTCTCTCTCTCTCTTCCTCTCTCTCACGTTTCTCTCTCTCTCTATTCCCTCTCTACTCCCTCTCTCTTTGAGCCTACAGCATCCCTCTGTCCATGTTCCTTTTCTACCTCTCTCCCCCTCTCTCTGTTTCCCTCTCTCTCTCCCCCCTTCTCTCTCGCTTTCTCTCTATTCCCTCTCCCTCTCTCTTTTCCTCTCACCTTCCCTTCTTTCTCTCTTTGAGCCCTATAGATTCACCTATAGTTTCTGTAGTTACCTCTCTCTATGTGTTCCTCTCTCTCTCTGCCTCCCTCCTTTTCTCTCTCTCCACTCACTCTGGCTCCTTCTTGAACCTATAGATTCAGTTACAGCTGGGATAATTATCTCTACCTCTCTCTCTCTCTCTGTTCCTCTCTACCTCTCTCTCTCTTACTCTCTCACGCTGTCTTTCTCTCTCTCTATTCCCTCACCTTCCCTCTGTTCCTTTGTCTCTCCCTCAAACTGTCTCTCTCTCTTCCTCTGTCTTTCCCTCACACTCTCTCTCTTCCTCTCTCTCTCTCTCTTCCTCTGTCTCTCCCTCAAACTCTCTCTCTCTCTTTCTCTCTCTCTCTCTCTCTCTCTTCCTCTCTCTTTCCCTCACACTCTCTCTCTCTCTCTCTCTCTCTTCTCTCTCTCTCTCTCTCTCTCTCTCTCTCTCTGTCTCTCTCCTCAAACTCTCTCTCTCTCTTCCTCTCTCTTCTCAACTCTCTCTCTTCCTCTTCTCTCTCTCTCTCTCTTCTCTCTCTCTCTCTCTCTCTCTCTCTCTCTCTCTGTCTCTCTCTCAACTCTCTCTCTCTCTCCTCTCTCTTTCTCCTCAAACTCTCTCTCTTCCTCTGTCTCTCTCTCAAACTCTCTCTCTTCCTCTCTCTCTCTCTCTTCCTCTCTCTCTCCTCTCTCTCTCTCTCTCTTCTCTGTCTCCTCTCTCTCTCTCAAACTCCTCTCTTCCTCTCTCTCTCTCTCTCTCTCTCTCTCTCTCTCTTCCTCTGTCTCTTCCTCTCTCTCTCTTTCCTCTGTCTCTCTCTCTCAAACTATCTCTCTTCCTCTCTCTCTCTCTCTTCCTCTCTCTCTTCCTCTGTCTCTCTCCTCAAACTCTCTCTCTCTCACCCCCTCTCTGTTTCTAACTCTTTCTCTCCCCTCTCTCTCTCTCTTTCTCTCTCTCTCTTCCTCTCTCTGTTTCCCCCTCTCTCTCTCCCCCCTTCTCTCTCGCTTTCTCTCTATTCCCTCTCTCTCTCTCTTTTCCTCTCACCTTCCCTTCTTTCTCTCTTTGAGCCCTATAGATTCACCTATAGTTTCTGTAATTACCTCTCTCTATGTGTTCCTCTCTACCTCTCTCTTTCCCCTCTCTCTTTCTTCTCTCTCTCACGTTTTCTCTCTCTATTCCCTCTCTTCATTCCCCATCTTTCTCTCTCTCTCTCTCTCTCTTTGAGCCCTATAGTTTCAGGTACAGTTGGGATAATTACCTGTCCCTCTCTCCACCTTTCTTTTCTACCTCTCTCTCCCCCCTCTCTCATGTTTTCTCTGTCTCTCTCTATTCCCTCTCCTTCCCTCTCTTCGTCCCCTGCCCTCCTCTCTCTCTCTGAGCCCTGTAGCGTCAGGTACATTTGGGATAATTATCTGACCCTCTCCGTGTTCCTTTTCTACCTCTCTCTCTCTGTCTCTTTGCCCCTCCACACTCTCTCACTTTCTCTTTCTTTCTTCCCTCTCCCTCTCTGTCTTCCTCTCATCCCTCTTCCCCTTTCTCTCTCTGCCTCTATATCACTTTCTCTCTCTCTCTCTCTATCCCCTCTCCTTCCCTCCCTTCGTTCCCCACCCTCCTCTCTATAGATTCAGGTAGTTTGGGTAATTACCTTCTCTCTTTTCCCTCCCTCTCTCTCTCTCCTCCTCTTTTCACCCCCCTCCCTCTCACATTTTCTCTCTCTTTCTATTCCCTCTCCTTCCCTCTCTCTATTCTCTGCCTCCCTCTCTCTCTAAGACTTTTGGTACATTTGGGATAATTACTTTTCCCTCTCTCCATGTTTCTTTTTTTTTTCTACCTCTCTCTCTCTATTCTCTCTCTCTATTCCCTCTCTTCCTCTCACCCCCTCCCCTTCTCTCTCTCTTTGAGCCCTATAGACTCAGGTAGTCCAGATAATTGCCTGTCCTCCTCTCCATGTTCCTTTGTACCTCTTTCTCTCTCTTCCCGTCTTCCCCCGCTCTCTCTCTCTCTTCTCTTCTCTCTCTCTCTTCTCTTTCTCTCTCTCTGTCTCTCTTTCTCTCTCTTTGAGGCCTGCAGTCGGGATAATTACCTGTCCTCCTCTCCGTGTCCCTCTCTAAATCTCGATTTCCGCCTCAGCCTCATTTGGAAACATTTAAACCTCCATCTTGGACCTAATTCCGTGCACATTCTTCCTCCTCGTCCTCGTGCAGTTTGGATCTGAAACATTTTCCGATGGTTTAGTGTCATTTTAACAGTGTTGGGGAGTAACAGATTACAAGTACTGGAGTTATGTAATCAGAGTACAAATTATGAGTAACTGTATTCAGTTACAGTTACTGTTTCAGTGAGTGGTAATTGGATTACAGTTACTTTGCTGAAATAAATGGATTACACGCGGGATTTTCCTGTTTTCACATTTTGGGCTAAATCCCTTTTTTTTTTTTCTCTGTAATTCCACTCATTGACTAAACAGGTCCAAACCAGGACTAAAACAGGTTTAAACCCAGGTCCAAACCAGGACTAAACCAGGACTAAACCAGGTCTAAACCAGGTCTAAACCAGGTCTAAACCAGGTCTAAACCAGGTCTAAAACCAGGTCTAAACCAGGTCTAAACCAGGTCTAAAACCAGGTCTAAACCAGGTAAACCAGGACTAAACCAGGTCTAAAACCAGGTAAACCAGGTCTAAACCAGGTAAACTAAACCAGGTCTAAAACCAGGTCCAAACCAGGACTAAACCAGGTCTAAACCAGGTAAACCAGGACTAAACCAGGTCTAAACCAGGTCTAAACCAGGTCTAAACCAGGTCTAAAACCAGGTCTAAACCAGGACTAAACCAAACCAGGACCAGGACTAAACCAGGACTAAACCAGGTCCAGGTAAACCAGGACTAAACCAGGTCAGGTAAACCAGGACCAGGTAAACAGGTAAAAACCAGGTCTAAACCAGGTAAACCAGGACTAAACCAGGTCTAAAACCAGGTAAACCTAAAACCAGGTCTAAACCAGGTCTAAACCAGGTCTAAACCAGGACTAACCAGGTCTAAACCAGGAAAACCAGGTCCAAACCAGGACTAAACCAGGTCTAAAAGGACTAAACCAGGTCTAAAACCAGGTCTAAACCAGGTCTAAACCAGGTCTAAACCAGGTCTAAAACCAGGACTAAACCAGGTCTAAACCAGGTCCAAACCAGGATTAAACCAGGTCCAAACCAGGACTAAACCAGGTCTAAACCAGGTCTAAACCAGGTCTAAACCAGTCTAAACCAGTCTAAACAAGGACTAACCCAGGTCTAAAACCAGGTCTAAACCCAGTCCAAACCAGGACTAAACCAGGACTAAACCAGGTCTAAACCAGGACTAAACCAGGATCAAACCAGGTCTAAAACCAGGTCTAAACTAGAACTAAAACAGGTCTAAAACCAGGTTTAAACTATTTCTCAAACAGGACTTAAAAGGACTAAATCCTGCCGTGTGGACCGTGTTTCCTCTTCTTCTATCAATACTATTTTTAATTTGGTTCAGTAAAGTCTGGGTTTTTTATTTTCTTTTAGCAAACAAAACGTCTCATGTTACGATTTCCTCGTCTTTGTTTCTCTACAGCAAATCAAGTAATCCAAAGTATTCAGATTACATTACTTTAAGTAACTTCATGGATTACGTTACAAACTACATTTTGGAGTATGTAATCTGTAATCTGTAGGGGATTACATTTTAAAAGTCACCTTCCCAACACTGATTTTTAAGTTACAACAATCGCGTCTACTGCTGAGTAACGCCACGACTTTTTAAAGATATTGAAGAAGTTAAGATCACTTTTATTACTCGTCTGATTCAGTTTATTCGGTCGCAGTAACATAACGATAATGTCATAAGCACGCAGAGCAAGTACTGTTGTTACTGCCCCTCCCTCTGTACCTTAAAATGTTCGTATTAACCGGCGCTATGAGCTTCTCCGCTCTACGTGATCCTGGTGTTTTTTATTTTGCTATTTTGTCCCCAAATTAGGATATGAACATATAATAACAGACCGACAAAGTGAGGTCAGTCCCACTAGCAGACGGACAGAGGTGTTACGCTCAGCAGCCTCACGGATTCATTCATTTTATTTGTTTTAAGCACGGTACGACAAAATCAACAATATCAAAGAACAAGGATATGTGCATGAACATATTTGGGACCTGGTGCTCAAAAGGAGTAGCCCGATTCATCAGCCGGTTTCACTTCATGGAAACCGTCTGACCTCGCAGCATTAGGATTCCTTCACTTGACGGTTTGCGGGTACTTTTTTTTATTTAACCAATCGCTGCTGTTTGGTCGTGACATATGTAAGGCCCGTTAACGGGGTTAACTGGTACATTAAGCTTTTTCCAAATCCCATAGGAAGAAGGACAATAACGTCTTTCCTCTTGATGAAATTTTCGATCTCGGGAATCACACTGACAACACTGAATATCTGGCTCTTCGCTGATTGGCTGGTGCCCGAACTTGCCCTTCTGGGGTTTTTGCAAACTGCCTAGTGTATTCTGATTCCTGATCTAGTCTCTGGAGAGAAATGAAACTGAGTGGAGACACTAGGTGGTGCCAGCCTGACTACAAAAGGAGCAGAATGAAGATGAACAAACTTAGAGTGTCCTACCCAGATTGTTTTACAAAATCATGCGGTTGACACCTTTGGAGTGCTGACCTGTCGTATACATACATATGTTCACACACACGTACATACATATACATATACATATACATATACATATACATATACATATACATATACATAACTAGGGGTGTCAAATTATCGCGTTAATTGTGATTAATTAATTTATTAATTACAGTCATATTTAGTGCCTTATGTGTTTTAATCGCGTTAATCTCATTTTTAACTTCTTTTAACTTTACTGTTTCTGTACGCGAGTTGCCTTATTATAAAATCTGTTTTTATCTCTCCCGCAAAGAATTGTAATTTTCATTGTAATTTTCTCGCCGCATCTGCGATAAACCTGCACACGTCTGATCTCTGACAACATCACGACACACACAGAACAGACTCACCATCAGCAGAACGTCCTCTGTCACAGAAAGAACATTTATATTCCACTGAGTCGTGTCCTTTAGTCCAACAGAAGCTGAACCACATCAGCGCACAAGAGCTTTTTTTTTTTTTTTTCCTTTTCTCCACTTAGTTTACGCAAATTAGCCATGTGGTTTTTAAGTTTTGTTTCTGTGAGAGTTGCACAGAGCTGCATTAAACACATTATAATGTCAAACAGCTGATGTGGCTCTAGAGTTGTTATGGTTTATATGTTGTAAAGTTGAATTTATTTATGCAGATTTGTAATGGTAATAATCATGATGATGCTGTGGAATGTAAATGACTGCATCTGTTTGTTCAACAATAAATGACTTTATAAAGTCACTTTTTTTTTTGTTCTATATCAGTCTTTTGATCTGCCACAATAATGTAATCATGAATTTAAGTGAAAATACCTCAAGTTGAAGGCTTTGCTAAGCAATTTATAGGTGAGATTAAAAAGAGATTAATTAGATTAATTAAGTACAGATCATAATTAATTAATCTCTCAATTTTTTTTTATCGCCTGACAGCACTAACACATATATACATACGCGCAGAAATATATTTTCGTTTCTGGTCGTACAAACTAATAATAATAATAATGAAAAAGGCTTATCGTTTATGATCATACAAAATAAACAGTAATGACAATTAAAAATGTATGGATTTTTGTTTTCGTTAATGGTCGTTGTGCTGAACTCACGGCTCGCTCCAATCTGACGCTACGCAGCCAGAGAACTAAAAAAAACTCTCTGTACACAAAGCGTACTTTTCTTGTTTTATGGAGATCTCTTGTATAAATTTGTAACTGAAACACACAGAAGAAAGAAGAACATGTAATACATCAGTAGTAGCTCCGCGAAACAACTACAAATGTATGATTTACGTAACCAAAATAAAATACAATATGTGATCTCAAAGTGCTGGTGAACATATAATACAAAGACGAAAATTATCCAAGGTTCAAACATTAGAAAACAATCAGCGTGAACAAGAGCGATATTCAGACTTCAGTTGGCAGTTGCCGTGGAAACAGCTGAACTTTTAATGAGAGCAAAACAAATGCCAAAGATAATCTATGATACAGGAGCGCTCACTCTGTACTGAAAATACAACGATCCTTAAAGATGAAGATATTTTACTCTGATGATTCTGATGATTTTACCCAAATCTTTTAAACATTTTGCAAATGTGAAATGAACATTTTTAATTACCAAGAATGAATTTATTTATAACTTATTAACCTTTTTAAAATATAAATGTCATTTAACCCAAAGACGTGACAGTCGTACAAACTAATAAAAGTAATGAAGAAGGCACTAATGTTTATCAACGTACAAAGTGAACAGTAATAAGGATGAAAAAAGTAAGGATTTTGGTTTTCATTTATGGTCGTACAAACAAATAATAATTATAATAATGGCACAAAAGTGTATCTTTTAAGATCGTGCTAAATAAACCACAATGAGAATGAAAAAATATAAGACTTTTTTGTTTTCATTTCTTGTCATACAAACTAATGATGATGATATTACGGAAGCCGAGAGGCGTCACAACAAACGCAAACGCCGCAACAAATACAAATGCGACAACACAACAAAAAGCCACAACAAACCAAAAAAAGCCACAACACACCAAAAAAAGCCACAATAGAAATGACCGTGGGACTCTATTTTAATGCAAACGCCGCAATAAATACAAAAACACCACAACACAAACGCAAATTAAAAAGCCACAACACATTAAAAAGCCACAACACATTAAAAAGCCGCAACACATCAAAAAGCCACAACACAAAAAGCACAAACACATCAAAAGCCGCAACACATCAAAAAGCCAACAACACATCAAAAAGCCACAACACATCAAAAAGCCACAACACATCAAAAGCCACAACACATCAAAAAGCCAACAACACATTAAAATGCCACAACACATCAAAAAGCCACAACACATTAAAAAGCCACAACACATCAAAAAGCCACAACACATCAAAAAGCCACAACACATTAAAAAGCCACAACAGAAGTGACCGCGGGACTCTATTTTCCGACGGACCGATCAAGCAGCAATTGAAGAAGAAGAACTACAACGTGAAATGAATAATGATAAAACAATAAATTACTTTTATTTACGTTTCCAACTTCTCTGTTCCTTTACTTTTCACGTTGTAGTTCTTCTTCTTCACTTGACGCTTGATCGGTCCGTCGGAAAATAGAGTCCCGCGGTCACTTCCGTTGTGGCTTTTTGATGTGTTGTGGCTTTTGCATTTGTGTTGTGGCTTTTTAATGTGTTGCGGCATTTGCGTTTGTGTTGTGGCGTTTATTTTAATGCAAACGCCGCAATAAATACAGAGTCCCGCTGTCATTTCCGTTGTGGCTTTTTTTTGGTGTGTTGTGGCTTTTTTTTGGTGTGTTGTGGCTTTTTGTCGTGTTGTCGCATTTGTATTTGTTGCGGCGTTTGCGTTTGTTGTGACCCCTCTCGGCTTCCGTATAATATAGAAGGCACAAAATTGATTGTTTGATTGTTTTAAAATAAAAGGTAATATTAAAGAATCACACGTGTTTAGTTCATAGTCATGGTTTGGACAGTGGATTTAGTCTTCTTCTTCTTTAGTCTTCTAGGTGTTTCTGTAAGATTAGATTTTATTAGTTTTTTGAAGTGCACTAAGTTAGTCCAAGCTTTGATATGGTCGTCTAAACTCTTCCATAAGTCTTAGTACTCGCAGTTCTTATGATACTCATGGTTAGGATTCCAAATATGGATCTTGGCTCCAAATTCACCCCTATAACTTCAAACCTCAATGAGCTTCGTTTGACTGGAGCTGAACACTATGAGTCACTTTCACTTGTGCTGACAGAGGGAGGATTGTGTGCCAGTTTGTACAGACATAATGAACCTGGCTCAAACCGGACTGATACGTGTCACTCTGAATTATCCTCTACACATTTATCAATCTGGAACAGCTCTCACTGGAAGAGGTCGACAAAAGGCCAAATGTGATGTGATGATGGATATTTAAATGTGATTGGTCGAAGCATCTCATGAACTGAATCCGATGAAGCAGAAAAAAAAAAATAACTTTTGTCAAATCCGAGCACAGAAAACCACAGACACATTTTCTGCACAAACTGAATTGTTGCTAAAATCGGCTGAAGTACGTCTTTATGTGTGTTTACATGCACATCGGTGTCCCGGTTATGATCGGGGTTTTTGAGTTTCCCGGTTTCAGTTTCTCGAATAAGCCAGTATCCCAGTTATGAGAAACCGGGATAATGTAGCTGGTATATTCTGAGAGTAACCGGGATACTGTGGCATGTATAAGCAGTATCCCGGTTACTGCAACATAAAGTTGAGTGCACAGGTGTCCAAAAGAGAAATACTTCTCAGTCTTTTCATCACAACAGTGGCCAAAATAAATAAAGTGACCAACATAAATAAAGTGAACAACATATATGAAGTGACTGTACATGAGTGAAACGACTGTAAAATAAAGAGCTGCACATCAACTGCACACGTACAATCTGCATATGTACGACCTGCACTCGTACGAGCTCTGAAAAGTTAAACATGAACCATCTCTGTTGCGATATACACATAGAACAGATTCACCATCAGCAGCACATCCTCCGTCACAGAGAGAACACTCATATTCTACTGAGTCATGTCCTGAACCACATCTGTTCTGCCTCAGTTGATAAAAATAAATAAATAAATAGTTTTGACTTTATCTGTTTTGTCTACTGCAGCTACCGTAGCTGCCATATTGTTTTAGGCTTTTCAACTGCCAGTGTCAACTGTCAGTGTCTTCTGCCAGTGTTTTTGTTTTAGCTGTTCTTGTCAGTTTTTTATTCCTGTGAACTGTTTTTTGGGCCTATAGAAATATCTGTCTGTGAGTATTGTAACACCATAACATACTAACTCACTCTATGAGGCACTTTGGATTGTTTTATTTTTGAGATCCCTGATAAAATGTAATATGCTAGTAGCGTTAGCCTTTCTAAGGAGATTTCTATTGATGTTAGCATGATGCTAATTGGCTGTTGTATAGATGTTTTTTGTGATATTGTTGTATATATTTTGAATTGTTGAGTTGCCCTATGTTGTTTTATGTAGCTCTGATTATTCTTTGTTTGTTGAAATGTGAAGATATAATTGTAATATGGATTTATTTTTTGTATGTTACAGTTTTACAGTCAACCTTCAGTAAATATCCAAAACAGCAAGAGGCTTCCTGGGTGCTTATTGAGGATACTGTTCGCTATCTGTAAAGCTAGTTCCGAAACGCTAGTGGAGGCAGAATAACATCATTGTACAAGGAAAGAGCTGCTTTTTTTTTCAGTGCTTATAGTTTATGCAAATGAGTCATGTGGTTTTGAGTTTTGTTTCTGTAAAACGTAAACAAATGTGGCAAAGCTGCATTAAACACATGATAATCTCAAATTTGTAAAGTTGAGTTTATTTATACAGAAGATTTTAATCAAGAATCTGTTGCAGTGTGTTTGGAAACATTCAGTTTGATGTGCAGTGGATTGTGGGATTCCTCATAGCTCCTTACTGCTGCTTAGGAACCTCCCGAGCTTCCTCTGCTAAAGTGTCAGGGAATTTACCTCGACCTCAATCATTAAAGAACACGCAGAGACAGTTCGTCACCTGGCGGCCGCGAGCAGTGATACGAACGGAGAGAAAATAGCGCCAAGCGATTATGAGCTCTGACTTTTTAGAGGACGGAGGTTTCGTGGTGCAAATGTATCACTCTTTATAACACATGTTGTTTTGAGAAGAAAAACGCTTTATTAGACTGTCCCCAGCCAACTTGCCGAACTACTTTCCTCTAAAACCATGACTAAAACCAGAACTAAACCAGGACTGAATCAAAACTAAACCAAGACAAAAAAAAAAAAAAAGGACTAAACCAGAACTAAACCAGGTCTAAATTCAGGACTAAAATCAGAACTAAACCAGGACTAAACCAAGACAAAAAAACTGGACTAAACCAGGACTAAAACCAGGTGTTACGACCCAGCTTGTTTGGGGTGAGGGAAGTAACAAAAATAAAACCAAGATGTAAAATGGAATAAATTAAGTAATGTTTAATTAACAGGAATGTAAAGGTAAATTAACAAAACACTAAAAATATACAGAAAACAACCTAAACTAAGAAACAGAACAACAGAATAAACAGAGTTTTGTGCCAGAAAAGGAGTCACGCAGACTTACACAAAAACGAAAGGTAAAACTTAGGGACACACACTAAACTAAAACACAAGTTCCCCAAATTAAACCACATAAACCCACAAACAGAATCGAGTGAATCAAAAAAGGCACAAAACAGAACTAGACTAACACACAAACACAAAACCAAAATGACAGACTGGCCACCAAGACCAGCAGCCCTGAACAGGTGCTGGTCATCTCCTTAAATAGGGGGAGGTGGCTGCAGGTGAGGTGGGCGTCAACTTGCCCCACCAATCACAGACCAGGACTCCTGCAGCAGGAATCAAGAGAACTCTGCAGAAATATTACAACTAAGGCCTGGGGCCGTAACACCAGGTCTAAAATCAGGACTCGGCACCAAAACCGGCCAGGATCTCAGCTCACCGGACGCTGTCGGAGGTAAAGTCAGTGTGGATGCACGACACTGCTGATGGGGATGACATACAGATTCATGTCAAAAAACTTGAACTATCCCTTTAACACAGGGTGTCAAACTCATTTTGGTCCGGGGCCGTGTCCAACCGACTTTGATCCCAAAGGGGCCGGATCAGAAAACTCATGTCATATAAACCCCAAAAATAACAATAAGTTCAAATATTTGTGCAGAGAAACACAAATCTATTACAGAAATATTTTTTAATTGATGAACTCTTTCTTTTACAAAATATTATAATATTATGAACAACCTGAAACTTTAAGAAAAATACAATTTCAACACAAAGTTTTAACATGAACTTGTATAAATAGGAATAAGTACATTTTTTATTGTAAAATCCTGCACTCGGCTCCACTTTTCTCATTTTTGACTTTTTTTTTTTTTTTTTGTCACGGTCAACAGTCAAAACGATCGTCCTTTAAGAGCGTTTGGAAAGAGACAAGTCTTCATTTGTGCTGCTCTGGTGGGAGGGGCCACGTACAGAGACGCTGGAGACGCTGCTGTGATAAACACCACAGAAAATTAACAAGATTTTAATAGAAAATATAATTACAATATTTTAGTAGAAAATCAGATGAGGGCCAGATTAAAGGTCTTGGAGGGCCGGATCTGGCCCCCGGGCCGCATGTTTGACACCTGTGCTTTAACACATAATTGGAGGTGCGCTCATGTTTTTCACTGTATTTTTTAGCTACAAAAACATGAAAATGATAGATGAAAAATGTGTTTAATGCCATATTGTGAAACATTAAGGAAAGCAGAATCATCTCCATGGAGACAGGCCCCATACACCCTGGTGCTGCCCCCTGCTGTGAGCCTGTGCAGCGCGCTCCTGGACGTGCTTAGCGCTCGTTGGTTTTAATTGCGTTTGAATGTTGTTAATTGCGCGTCAGCTGGCGGCTCCCTCAGCTGCAGCTCTCAGGCTCCGGGCTAATTGTGCTGACGAGGACTTAGAGCGGTGCTAATCAACTTAAGGAGGTTTGTCATGAGGTAACAGAGCTAAACAAGTGTCAATACAGGCAGTTATGAGCTGAGTGGATGTGGGGATTTCACTCTGCCCCAGTTTGTGATGTGAAAAGAAAACACGGAGAGACTAGAGTCTGACAACGTGCAAGGCTCAGGCTCTTCTACTCAATACATATTTGTCCAATTACTGCAGAGAGAGACTGGGACTGGACTGGGACTGGACTGGGACTGGGACTGGGACTGGGACTGGACTGGACTGGACTGGACTGGGGCTGGACTGGGGCTGGACTGGGACTGGGACTGGACTGGGGGACTGGACTGGGACTGGGACTGGACTGGGACTGGACTGGACTGGACTGGGACTGGACTGGGGCTGGACTGGGACTGGACTGGGGCTGGACTGGGAGTGGACTGGGACTGGGACTGGACTGGGACTGGGACTGGAGCTGGACTGGGACTGGGGCTGGACTGGGACTGGACTGGGACTGGACTGGGGCTGGACTGGGACTGGACTGGGACTGGACCGGGACTGGGACTGGACTGGGGCTGGACTGGGGCTGGGGCTGGACTAGGGCTGGACTAGGACTGGACTGGGACTGGGACTGGACTGGACTGGGGACTGGACTGGGGCTGGGACTGGGCTGGACTGGGACTGGACTGGGACTGGACTGGGACTGGGACTGGGACTGGGATTGGGACTGGACTGGGACTGGGACTGGACTGGGACTGGGACTGGGACAACTCTGTCTGCAGATTGGCCCGGGTGCATTCAAGTGTCAAAAGGTGCAAATATAATCAGTGTTGGGGAGTAACAGATTACAAGTACTGGAGTTACGTAATCAGAGTACAAATAATGAGTAACTGTATTCAGTTACAGTTACTGTTTCAGTGAGTGGTAATTGGATTACAGTTACTTTGTTGAAATAAATGGATTACACAGAGGTATATTCTTGTTTTCATATTTTGGGTTAAACCAGGACTAAAATCAGGACTAAACCAGGACTAAAATCAGGACTAAACCAGGACTAAATCAGGACTTAAACCAGGACTAAATCGGGACTAAATCGGAACTAAAATCGGAACTAAAACCAGGTCTAAAACCACAACTAAAACCATGACTAAAACCAGAACTAAACCAGGACTGAACCAAAACTAAACCAGGACTAAACCAAGGCAAAAAACAGGACTAAAATCGGGACTAAAACCAGAACTAAACCAGGACTAAAACCAGAACTTAACCAGGACTAAACCAAGACAAAAAAACAGGACTAAACCAGGACTAAAACCAGGTCTAAAACCAGGACTAAAATCAGGACTAAATCAGGACTAAAACCAGAACTAAACCAGGACTAAACCAGGACTAAATCCAGGACTAAAACCAGAACTAAACCAGGACTAAAACCAGAACTTAACCAGGACTAAACCAAGACAAAAAAACAGGACTAAACCAGGACTAAAACCAGGTCTAAAACCAGGACTAAAATCAGGACTAAATCAGGACTAAACCAGGACTAAACCAAGACAAAAAAACTGGACTAAACCAGATCTAAAACCAGGACTAAACCAGGACTAAAACCAGGTCTAAAACCAGGACTAAAACCAGGACCAAAACCAGAACTAAACTAGGACTAAATCCAGGACTAAAACCAGAATTTAACCAGGACTAAACCAAGAAAAAAAAAAAAAACAGGACTAAACCAGGACTAAAACCAGGACAATATCAAGTAATCCAAAGTATTCAGATTACGTTACTCACTTTAAGTCATTTAATGGATTACATTACAAACTACATTTTGGGGTGTGTAATCTGTAATCTGTAGGGGATTACATTTTAAAAGTCACCTTCCCAACTCTGAATATAATATTCTTCCATTAAGTGTCATTATTTGATGTGCCTGAAAAGAGGCTGCAAACACTTTAAACTGAAGTTGCACTGCGCCTTTTGCACCTCTGTCGACCCTGGACCGACTAAAAACATTTGAATTCATTTTAAAAGCCTCATGACTATTAAACATATTATTAATCTAAAAACTTTAACATGCAAAGTGTCTCTGCTCATTAAAACCAGCCTGTGGGCTACATTTTACATTTGGCCTATTATTATTACCATACACTCTCTTTTTTACTCATTAATAAAGGAAGTAAAGAGCGAAAGCCAGAGTGTATGTGTAGGCTGTGTGTTTAGCCAACATGTGTTGGAGTCTTTTCACATTTCATTTAATGCAGTTTCTCCATTTTAATCTGGAGAGACTCAGACACGCACAAAGATAAAGTACCGTATTTTCCGCACTATAGGACGCACTTAAAAGCCTTTAATTTAATCAAAAAATGACTGTGCGCCTTATAATCCAGAGCGAATATATATATATATGAATTTATTGGGGTGTCTTAGGCTGCGTTCAGACTGCAGCCTGAAGTGACCCAAATCCAATTTTTTTGGCTTCTATGTTCCTGTATCTGATCTTTTAATGACAGTCTGAACGTCACAGATCCGATTTTTTCAAATGCGACCCAGGACACTTGGATATGTGCTCCTGAAACCGATACATATCTGAACGACCAAAGCACAATCATCCGACCTCCACGTTATCAACAAGCCACAAACAAGACACTATTCTGTGCTGAAGTAGGAGAAAATTGTTAATGAACTCCGTGTCACTGAAGTGAAGCACATCACCACTCACCACTCTTGGCTCCGTCTCCACATCCACACGTTTCTTTCAACAGACGTCGCTGCCGCTGTCCCACAAAACACCACGACCAAAAACCTCGTCCTTCTCAATCTCCTCCTTAAAACAAGTAAGTTGTTCATGTTCTGGCTCCGGTACGAGAGGAACTTTAAAATCTCCAGGTGCTCGATGCTGCGTCCATGTTTGGACAACTTCCGTAAACACAGAGACGCTCGCTGCGGTTGACGTCATCGTGTCTCCAGTGCACATGCGGGACACTTTTGGGCCGTTTTACGTTCACACTGGAGTCACATACAAGTCGCATTTAATTGGAAATGTGAACGACCTCGCAAAAACATCGGATTTCACAAAAAAATCTGAATTGAGCATTAAACCCTGCAGTCTGAACGTAGCATTAGTACGACTTTAGTGAACTACAAAGCCGCTCCACTTGCAGCATTAGTCAGGAGTATTCAGGAGCATCAGGAGTAATGCAGACTGTGATTCCTTTTAATATCAAAATGCACCTGTCAAGAGACACGCTCACAACGCCCACTTTAAACTCAAGGCTGTTATAAAGTTGAAAGTGCGTTTAGCTGCGTGGGAGCAGTGGACGAGAGAAGGAGAACACACATTCACCAAGACAGGGAGACAGCGCCGAGCGACTTACGCCACGATCTGCCGACGGATCGTGGACGCCCGGGCTAAGGATCAGTATCAACTGTGGTCCGAGCTTTCACCAAGACCAGACTCATCACTGAACTGCCAGGAAACAGTAACCACACTGACTCGGATAATGACGAGAGGGATGTGGACGAGCTGGACGCCGGAATCACCCAACTGTTTGGATTATTATGACTTATTGTGAATACACTAACAATTTAGCATCTCAGACAGTATTTTTTTTACAAGTTACAACTGAATAAAGTTGAGAGTTATTGTGAACATGTTAAATAAAGTTTGACTGACTTATCTAACTGTTGTGTTTTGTTTAATGTGCCTTATAGCCTGGTGCGTTTTATTTGTGAAAAAAGTTTGAAAATAGACCATTCACTGAAGTGCGCCTTATAATCCAGAGCCCCTATAGTGAGGAAAATATGGTATTACTGTATTTTTCAGACTATAAGTGGCACTTTTTTTCATGGTTTGGGTGTTTCCTGTGACTTACACTCCGGTGCGACTTATATTTTCAAATGTTCACACTGAAGCGGTGAGAGGTTCTAGTCTTGTGTGTGAGTATCTGCTGCTCCTGTTCCTCCTGTACCACTGTCACTTCACTCTACTGCGCATGTCTCCTGCAGAAAGAGCCTCTGTTCTGTCTGTATCATGTCAGTCGATCGCACCATTACTTCTGCACCACTGAACAATTTAACATTTAGACAAACTTATAAAGACAAAGACTGAGAAGACTGAACACAAATGCCCCCAAAAACAAAATCTGATTTTGCAGATTACAAACTGCAAGTCGTGAAATCTGCAGCTGAAAATGGTAATCGAGCAGCAGAAAGAAAGTTTGGAGTGAGTGAGAAACTTGTGACACCGGGAGGATGAACCATGAAACTTTCCTGAAGTCACTGGATGGATGGACAAAGCCTGAACTTCAGTGACACTGAAACCATCCTGTCGGGATTCAGAAAGACACAAATAATTCTAACCGGAACTGATGCTGAGTCTGACGACAGCGACACAGAAGAGGAAGAGACGCTCTGTTTACCTCCGGAGGTCGAGGAGTTGTTCAGAAGTGACACCGAGGATGAAGAATTGAATGGATTTCGTGATTTGGAGTGAGATGGAGAGTTTGGTAAACTTGTTCTGTTCTGTTGTTTATGTTATAGTTTATCTGAAGAACTGTTCATATGTGACGTTAACAGTCTGTTGTTCTCTCTTCTATTCTTATTACTACAACTTGACTTTCAACAGGAAATGTCAGTTCCTGGTCTCTGATTTTGTCAAATGAAATTCCCAGAAAAAATGCGACTTATATGTTTTTTTCTTCTTCATTATACATTTTTTGGCTGGTGTCACTTATACTCCGGAGTGACTTATAGTCCAAAAAAACACGTAGATGTTTTATTGAAGTCTCTTTGGAGCTCAGACCCAGACAGAAGCCACTGCGATTAAAGGCGTGGTTGAGTAGACGAGGATTAGGAGAGGTCTTTCCCCACGAGGCCTGGACAGTGGAGGTGGTAGAGGTGAGGCCGAGGAGAGTGAAGGGGACGAGGAGAGGATGAGAAACAGAGCTGGTGGGGCGTGGCACAAACCGAGGCTCCAAGCACCTGCGAACGAGATTTAAATTGGTCAGACTGAGCGATATTTGACAGGAAGAAGAGTCACGGGATTGAAGTGAAGCTCATCTCGACACCATCGGAAACCAACCCACCGCACTGTAAGTCTGGATGAGGGGCGGTGCCAACTCTCTCACACCTGGGACACGTTTCTGGAGAAGTCAGACTGCAGAGGGCGCTGTCGTCCTACCGCCCCATATCGCTAGAACATTGTTGTGATGAGCTCCTATTGCGCTCTGCTGTTTTTGAACCCTGAAATCACCAGACTTGTTTCTTTTACTCTTCATTCATTCACAGATTCATTTTAGATCAATATTGTGTTTTAAAATGGCTAAAAATGTCCAAAATGTATCATAATAATCTGCGGATGTCGTAGATTATTACTGTATGAGCACAATAGGTCCCTTATCGCTCCTCCGTCCAGATGTATTTATAGTCGTCTCTCGTTCCGCTGATCACAGACACAGTGAGTCACCCTTGAAACGTGCATTATCTGTGACTTTGATTGACACTCGTGATGGGGCTCCGTGAAGAAGCAGCTTTGACGGCTTCATTTGGCTGTCACGCCATTAGCTCTTCGTGATAGTTGGCTTCATGTATGCAACGGTGAGATATGACAAAACAATCTTCGTCTCGGAGGGTTTCGTCTGTAGGAGTGTGAACAAAAGTCTGCTCCGGCAATTAAGACTGTTCAGAGTGCGGGGCTTTAGCTCAGTCTGTACACGATTAGATAAGAAATACAAGAGAAGTCATCGAAAAGGACAAGATTGGAAAGTAGAAAAGAGAGAGACAGTTTCTAGTAACTACTCTTAGGCCGGGCGTACACTGTGCGATTTTTGACCCTTTTTGAGCCGCTTTTTCGCTCGTGTGACTGTTTTGGGGATCGGGCCGAGTTTTAGCTTCATCGTGTGTCGTGCTTCGTGTAGTTTACATGGGGTAAAGAAAACCGATTAATGACTCACGACCAGCTCCCGATCGACATTCGTAGGTTGCAAGAAAATCAAACTTGTTTGAAATCCAGTCGCCTCTCGTGAGGATTTCGCTCTGTTGAAGTTGTTCCACGAGCCGATTTGCCAGAATCTGGCAGACTGCGCATGCGCGGACACAGAAGTGGCTCAGCATTGTGTCTCTGCACATCTGTGGTTTTCTAATTCCGTGGTTTTCTTCTTCGTGGTTTTCTACTTCCGGAACAACAACTTTGACAACTCCGGTCGTTATGTGAACGTACAGTGTGAGCAGGCAAGTCGCATCCGAGCATCGGTTCGTTCAGTGTGAGAACATGATTCGTGAGCTGTGAACTTTTAAACCCTGTGATTTGGTCGTACAGTTTAAGCTGGGGCTGAGTCACACGACCAAAAATATCGCACAGTGTACGCCCGGCATTAGGCAGCAGTCTACGCAGGGACTCCCAGATTTCCCGCACCCCAAAGTAGGGTGACCATATTTCCATTTGTGAAACCCGGACATCTTACCAGGAGTGGGAGCTGTGGCCTTGACATTGAGCTACAGTCGTCCCTCGCTATATCGTGGTTCACCTTTTGGGTTCTCGCCGTTTCGCTGATTTATTTTCTTTTCCTTTTTTTTCTGTCATTTTTGCATGTTTCTTTTCTTCTTTTTTTACACACGGGTGAGTCCGGACTAAACCAGGTCTAAACCAGGACTAATCTTGGACTTAAGAGAGAGAACGCCGAGCAGTTTGTCCGCAAAGCACGATTGAGTAATTGCCTCGTTTACCTCCGTGAGGCGCGGAGCTGAGCCGAGCCGTTCTCCTGCGTCACCTCCGAGCCCGTCCCGACATAGTGATCGAGTTCTGTTTCAGTTCTGGCTTAGTCCTGGTTTACTCTTGTTTTAGTCCTTGTTCTGTCCTGGTTTAGGCCTCCTCTTCAGTCCTGGAATCAGTCCTGGGTTAGTCCGGGGTTAATCTCAGGTTAACGGGCAGGTGTGGTCCTGTGCTGCGCAGGTGCGGTGTTGTACTGGGAGTCTCCAAAAATGGACCCGTGCAGGACTCTGCGCTGTTGGGCTCCATTACGGAATAAATTAATCTTCAGTTCGTTACATAAAGAAGGAGGAAAATGACGTAAGGACGACAGCAGCAATAAGTTTTAAAAGGATGCCAAAAGGGGTTGCATCTGTCCTGTCTGAAAAAAAAAAAAAAATGTGCTGAGGGGTTTTACAGCCTTAAAACTGATAGAATAATTGTAAAATATAAAGTTGACTACTTCGCGGATTTCACCTATCGCGGGTTTTAAACATGTTGAAAATGTACACTTAAAATTTCAGCCAGTAAAATTCTGAATAAAAATAATTCAAACATGTTTTTTCAGAGTTAAAAAACTTAAAGTGACAAATTTAACAGCATTTAAAATTCAATATATATATATACAAAAATAAATAAATGAATAAAATAAAATAAATAAATAAATAAATCACCTTTTAAATATTCATCACAAATATTTTCAAGCTCTCAAATTCAACAGTCAAAATTCCGAGTGTGAAATCTGCAGAAGAAAAAAAACAACAAAAAAAAAAAAAATCCAAGATGCCAAGGCAGAAGTAATCAATCCAAAGTGATCTGGTCTCATTTAGTAACAAGCAGGAAATGGTGCAGTGAAGCGATTTAATTGGTCAGAATGCGCCTCATCAAAAACCTCATCTCTTTTATTTGTTAAGTGTAAGCCCCGCCCACAGATGAGAACGGCCAATAGGAAACAGCCTCTGTCCTCCTCGCTCACACAGGATCGATTGCTTCTGTCTTGGCTTTTTGGGTCCTTGTTATGAAATTTTTCACTGCGAATTTTACACTCTGAATTTTAACTTTTGAATTTGAGAGCTTGAAAATATCAGTGCTGAAAATTTACAAGGTGAGACTTTTATTTTTATATTACACTTACAATTTCAGCAACTAAAATCAGAATAAAAATAATCCAAACATCTTTTTTCAGAGTAAAATAATTGAAAGAATGAATGATCTTCCATCGAAGCGACACAGACTTTAGGGGCTGTGACTGTTCCTCTCTACATCTGCTCTACGTACATTTCTGGTGCTCTGCTTTCCCACTTCATTTCGTAAACACGCCGGTTTTAAATCCTCGCCTCCTAGCATCGCGGCGGTGAATTACTTTGCGGCACGCAGACCTAAACGCGGATCCATAAATCAAAAACGACGGCGACAAGGCAACGGCGGCAGTGTGTGATGAGTCGATGCAGAACTATAATTCGGCCTTAAGGGAGCGACAGCCACTCTGCGGAGGAAACTCACTTCATGGGTAATGAACAAATTGTTTATGAAGAATGATTCAGACATAGTAACTACTTCGTTAATGGCCTGGGATCCAGAACACACACTTCTCCAACGCTTTACGAAGATGTGAGTCTGGGAGCAAGATCAAAACAAAACAGGTTATGAAGAAAAAAGAAAAGCCCAGAGAGGTTTTATATATTGATGTTATTGTTATTATGTATTGTGTCGCCGGAAATGAATTTCATTTGGCATAATAAAGTATTTCTAATCTAATTATGTCGTCCATACATATATATGTTGGAGTAATCTAGCAATCTCTCCCTGGCACTATTCAAACGCTCCTTACAGTTAGCAGTATGATCCTGTCCAATACTCAACCAGCAAACCTACATCACCCATGCTCCTGTGGTCATTCTCCATAAATCTACAAAAGCAGGATGCAAAACAATAAAGTGGTCCCTCATTTATCGCGGGAGTTACGTTCGATAGGTGAAATCCGTGAAGTTGTCAACTTTATATTTTACAATTATTCTATCTGTTTTAAGTCTGTAAAACCCCTCAGGACAAACTTTATACACTTTTCTCACACGGGACAGTTACAACCATTTTTGCATCCTTCTTAAAACTTATTGCTGCTGTCGTTCTTTTATTATTTTCCTCCATCTTTATGTAACGAACTCAAGATTAATTTATTCTGTAATGGAGCCCTACGGCGCAGAGTCCTGCACTGGTCCATTTTTAGAGATCCGCACCCGCGCAGGACAGGACCACACCCGCCCGTTAACTCGAGATTATATCAAACTTTCGCACTGCATACGCCACGGACTGAACCAAGACTAAACCAGGACTAAACCAGGACTAACCTAGGACTGATTCCAGGACTGAAGAGGAGGACTGAACCAGGACTGACCTAGGACTAAAACAGGACTAAAACAGGAGTAAATGAGGACTGATCCAGGACTGACGATCGGGACAGTTTCGGAGGTGACCGCAGGAGAAAGGACCGACTCAGAGCTCTGCACCTCACTGTAAGCGTAGTTATTGCCCGATCGCTCTGCACTTCAGAATCACACTGCTAGAGATCGAACATTTATGTAAATTTGGCAGCTGAACACATTCTGTACTGTACAGGAGACACGGCACAGAGAAGATTGATTGACAGTGGTCTACAGCCAATCAGGACGCAGGGGGAGGAACACAATACCTGCTCATACGTTGTAAAAAAAAAAAAAAAAAAAAAGCATGCGAAACAGCGAGACCGTGAAAGGTGAACCGCGATATAGCGAAGGACAACTGCACACTACAACTTCACAAACCTGATGCGATGTGCATTAGTAGCAGTTTATTATGCAAATGAACGCTGATAGTGTCATGATGTTGCTCTGAGTCCACGCATTGTTTTCGGTGAATATAGTACGGAAGCCGAGAGGGGTCACAACAAACGCAAACGCCACAAAATTACAAATGCGACAACACAACAAAAAGCCACAACACACCCAAAAAAAGCCACAACGGAAATGACCGTGGGACTCTATTTTAATGCAAACGCCGCAACAAATACAAACGCCACAACACAAACGCAAATGCAGCAACACATTAAAAAGCCACAACAGAAGTGACCGTGGGACTCTATTTTCAACAGACCGATCGAGAGGCAAGTGAAGAAGAAGAACTACAATGTGAAATGAATAATGATAAAACAATAAATTACTTTCCTTTACTTTTCACGTTGTAGTTCTTCTTCACTTGCCTCTCGATCGGTCTGTTGAAAATAGAGTCCCGCTGTCACTTCCGTTGT
>NW_026571018.1:36220097-36279784 GCF_026225935.1 Boleophthalmus pectinirostris
GCTGTATCTTCAGAACTGTCCTCGGTGTTGGTGGTGACGTGTCGTATATCAGCTGTTGTTACTTCCTGTAGTCGTGGTCAGACCTGATGGACCTGGCAGGTCGCTCAGACTGACCACGCCTCCCGTCGCCCGGTGTCTCTGGAGGAGGGTGTCCCAGGTGTGTGAAAGGAGGAACGCGCCGTCATCACGGTTAACGCTGTCCGTGCCTCGCTTTCTGATTTCAGCGTCCTCCTTGATCCAGCGTTTGAACTTGTTGTTTTCCGATCCAATGACCCGAGCCCCGTCCCGATCCAGAATGTGGTTGTTCCTTTTACAGTGTCTGATATGAAGGATTTTAGGTTTTCCTGTTCTGCTTTGTCTTTTTGTGTTCTGGTGAGTCTCCCTGACGTTTCCTTTTCGCATTCCTTTTGGTGTTCCTTTTTTCGGATGTGAAATGCCCGGCCCGTTTCCCCTATGTGCGATTTATTCCATGATTTGCATTGGATTTCGTAGATGGCGTTGCATTTTTGTTCTTGTGGGATTTTGTCCTTGGGATGTACGAGTAGTTGGTGGAGTTTTGTGAAACATGTCAACAAGGTAAATACACTTTACTGCATTGCCTGTACAAACGTGTCTGGAATGCATGTTTCTTGGATTAGATTAGCACTTCAGGTTTAAGTTATGGTAAATTTATGTGTCTCCATAGGGAAATCCGTCCTCTATATTTGATCCAACTTTCGATGCTGCTGGGATTTTTTATCAGGAGACAGGTAGACTGTATGAAGAAGTGGACTAACGGTGCGTTCAGACAGAAAACGTGCTGGATGCCTCTAATTCACAGGTGTCAAACATAAGGCCCGGGGGCCAGATCCGGCCCTCCAAGACCTTTAATGTGGCCCTTGGGTGATTTTCTACTAAAATATTTTAATTATATTTTCATTAAAAATATTGGTAATTTTCTGCGTCACTTAGCATAGCAGCGTTTCCAGTGCCTCTGTACGTGGCCCCTCCCACCAGAGCAACACAAATGAAGACTTGTCTCTTTCCAAACGCTCTTAAAGGACGATCGTTTTGACTGTTGACCGTGACACCCTCATCAGAAAAATGTCCAACATGAGAAAAGTGGAGCCCAGTGCAGGATTTTACAACAAAAATTGACTTATTCCTGTTTACATACAAGTTCATGTTAAAACATTGTGTTGAAATTGTATTTTTCTTCAAGTTTCAGGTTGTTCATAATATTATAATATTATAATAAGAAAGAGTTCATCAATTAAAAAAGATTTCTGTAATAGATTTGTGTTTCTCTGCACAAATATTTGAAGTTATTGTTATTTTTGGGGTTTATATGACATGAGTTTTCTGATCCGGCCCCTTTGGGATCAAAGTCGGTTGAATACGGCCCCCGGACCAAAATGAGTTTGACACCCCTGCTCTAATTGGACGCCTTTGCATTTGAGTTTAGACAACCCCAATGCCCATATTGGACGCTGTGGACGAATGGGAGAAAAAAACTTGCGTCCAGGGCGTCCGTTGCCCTGGAAACAAGTGACAGTTCCCGGTCTTTTCCCGGAACGATGGCAGACCAGGTTGAGAGTGACTTTAGGGTATTTATGACATAAAACCATCAGCAGAAGTGATCGGTGGCTGTGGCGTGTTTATATTTATACTCCGCTAATGACACTGGTTTAGTCCTGGTCCAGACCTGGTCCAGACCTGGTGTAGTCCTGGTGATTGGCTCGGCGGCTGCGGCGTGTATATATTCATACTCCACTCCTGGTCCAGTCCTGGTCGAGTCCTGGTCGTTCTCTTTCTTCCAGATAATAACATCACTCTACATGTCACTGGATAGTTGTCCCTGATTGGTTGACAAGGCTCTTCCAATGCCAAAAGTTCTGCATTTTCAACTTCTGATGCCGACGCTCTGGACGCGCATCCAGAGTGTTGACGCCTTGTGATGCCAGGCCGTGCTAACGCCTGAAGACTCGCCACAAAAACCCAGGAGGGTTAGACGCACGTCCACATAGACTTTACATGTAAACTGGAAGCTTTGGTGCTGAGGTCTGAACGCACTTGATTGTGAATGAGGTCACCCGTAGCGTTCAGCTCCAGTCTCTCAAACACATGGGAAAATCATGTAGAGCAGGGGACCCCAGCCCTCTGTCCGGGGACCCGTACCGAGCCGCGAAAGCATTAACCCCCCCCCCCATACCCCATGTAGACAGTTCCTCCCCCCTGTACCCCGAGTGGACTGTGCTTCCTCCCGTTCTCCGCGTGGACCATCCCTCCTCCCATATGTCGTGCGGACGTACCCCCCATCCCGAACGCTGGGCTCTCCTCCGCTACATCGCTCTAAACCAGAACTAAACCAGGACTAAAGCAGGACTAAACCATGTTTAAAAACAGGACTAAAACAGGGTCTAAAACAGGACTAAAACAGGCCTATAAACAGGACTAAAATAGATCTAAAACTGGTGAAAAACAAGACAGGTATAAAACAGGATTAAAACAGGGTCTAAAACAGGTCTAAATCAGGACTAAAACAGGTCTAAAACAGGACTAAAACAGGACTAAAGCAGGTCCAAGACAGGACTAAAACAGGTCTAAACCAGTGTCTAAGACAGAACTAAAACAGGTCTAAGACAGGACTAAAACAGGATTGTCAGATATAAAACCGGTCTGTGGCTCATAAAAGGTTGGGGACCACTGGTGTCGAGGGCCTTGAAGCGTCTCCTCTAGTCACACCACGCTTCCCTTTGGACCGCCGTGGACTGTTTGCTCCTTCGCCGTGGTTGCCAAGGAGATCAGAGCATCTCATGAGTCGTTCAGACCCAGATGACCGAAGATTGAAACTGTGTACGACTGTAGGATCCGTTTGTGCTTATGGAGCTGGCCAAGGCCGCTCCCTTCATTCAGTTTTATCTTCACGTTTAGTTTTGTATAGAAGCGTTTTCAGCTCCTCACGGTCGAACTGTCACTATAACACAAAGGAGATAGTATTTATTTTATTTTTTTATCTCGTATCTTGCTCTGTCTCCTTTTTCTGCTATTCAATAAGGCTGGAAGGTTACACATGGAATCCATTCAGAAAGTGACTGGACGTAATTAGCACATCGCAAAGCCAAGTGTGGAATCATGTCCCGGTGTCTTTTTATTCTGCGTAAAAGCTGCTCAACCTGTAGTTTAGACGTCGAAAAAATGCATTGGATTCTTGTGTTATTGGAACAGTTCAGATTTCAGTCGTGTCTCAAACGTTAATGCTCCTGGAGATGTTTTAAAATCTGCTCTGTGCACTTAAAAACATGTTTCACAAATTGAAAAATGTGTCAGGTATAGGGACGGGCATGATTAGTCGATTAATCGATAATTGATCATTAAGAATTTCATAGATTACTTTCATTTTAATCGACAAATCGAATGTAGGTTGTCCAAACAGGGGTCCGTACATGTGTCTCTCTGCACTCAGAAGAGCAGACACAAACGGTCGGTCAGTCTGCAACGTGCCGAAGCGCAAATGCGTATTTAACGATGACTTGTACAAAAAATTTCACGCTTTCTGTTGCGGTCTGGACACAGTGAACAAAGCAGCACATATGTTTTTTCGATGTCCAGTGGGAAAAGGTTCATCAGCGACACCGAAAACATGAAAAAGTTTTGCCAGGTGAGAGTCGCTCAATGTCGATGACGAGGCCCCACTTCCCTCCCCCCATACGGTGTCCTGTTTTTGACAAATGCAAATATGGTCACACTAACCTGTATTCACCTGAGTCGTGCCGCATCAGCGCACAAGAACTGTTTTTTTTTTCTTCTCTTAGGCTACGTTCAGACTGCAGGGCTTAACACTCAATTCTGATTTTTTTTGCGAGGTCGTTCACATTTCCAATTAAATGTGACTTGTATGTGACTCCAGTGTGAACATTAAACGGCCCGAAAGTGTCCCGCATGTGACACTGGAGACACAACGACGTCAACCGCAGCGAGCGTCTCTGTGTTTACGGAAGTTGTCCAAACATGGACGCAGTATCGAGCACCTGGAGATTTTAAAGTTCCTCTCGTACCGGAGCCAGAACATGAACAACTTACTTGTTTTAAGGAGGAGATTGAGAAGGAGAAGGACGAGGTTTTTGGTCGTGGTGTTTTGTGGGGCAGCGGCAGCGACGTCCGTTGAAAGGAACGTGTGGATGTGGAGACGGAGCCAAGAGTGGTGAGTGGTGATGTGCTTCACTTCAGTGACATGGAGTTCATTAACAATTTTCTCCTACTTCAGCGCAGAATAGTGACGTTTGTGTCTTGTTGATAACGTGTAGGTGGATGAATGCACTTTGGCCGTTCACACTGAAGTCACATGTCAAAAGATCAGATATGTATCAGTTTCAGGAGCACATATCCAAGTGTCCTGGGTCACATTTGAAAAAATCTGATCTGTGTCGTTCAGACTGTCATTAAAAGATCAGATACAAGTCATATAGAAGCCAAAAAATCGGATTTGGGTCACTTCAGGCTGCAGTGTGAACGTAGACAAAGTTTATGCAAATTAGTCATGAGGTTTTAAGTTTTGTTTCTGTGAGAGTTGCGTTTAATCTGCATTAAAAACATTATAATGTCAAACGGGCTGATGTGGCTCTAGAGTCGTTACGGTTTATATGTCGTAAAGTTGAATTTATTTATGCAGATTAGTAGTGCAGATAGTAATAATAATGATGATCATTTTAATATAAAAACATTAATGATTCATCAATAATTAATCGTTAATTCTCCCGATGATAAGATTAAGAAAATTTAATCGAATGCCCGTCCCTAGTCAGGTATGTGTTTGATATGAATTCAGTGTGTATGGGAGAGACTGGGGAGATGTGTTTGTTCTTTATTTGTAATAATTTGCACTTGCAGCCCGGCATTTTGTATTTATTTGTTAAAGATGCATTGTGTAATATTTTGTTTGGAGGTCTGTCACCTGTTTGTTTCTAAGGATATGTCATTTTACTACCTTACATTTATTCAATTACAGCTCAAAATACCTAGAAAAAATGATATTCTGACTGTGAGCGGGCTCGCCTCTCCACAGACCTGACCTGTATCTTGGTCTGATTTAGTCTCCATGCAGATAAAAAGGTGTAATACTGTACTGTGAAACATTCTAGTCATAAAATCCCCATGGCAAAAAGCGTTTTCATTATGTTTTATCAAAACACTGTGTTAGTGTTGCTTTGCTCTTGGGCAATACACTTTTGGGCCATGTTCTGTCTGAGGCTGAGCAGCGTCGGGCCTGGTGAGTTTGCTGAAAATACCAAGTGTCACAGTGTGGTAGAGTTAACTCTAATGCAAACTGTGGTTGTGTCCTTGAGCAAGACACTTCACCCACACTTCCTGGTTGTGGTGTGAGGAGGTGATCTGTCTCTGTTATGGGGTGGAGTTTAATTAAAGTGCCTATGACAGGTTGCTTTACTAAAAACAAACAAACAAAAAAAGATTATGTTTAAGATTTTAATAAACATTTTACAATTTTCTTTCCTAATTTGGCAATTTTTTAGATTTCAAACTTTACTTCCTGCTTGACATGACGCTACGGAATTCAATTCATCACACTAGTTACCATAGTGTTCACTTGGTCAAAACCCCTTTAATAAATTATTATTTGACAAGTAAAATGATTTAAAAAAAAAAAAAAAAAAGTTTTACTGAAATCATGTTTAAAGGATCAGAAAAATATTTCTTGTGTGTAACTTGTACTGAACCTTGGGAAATAATTCTCTAGTCCATTGTTTTCCAAAGACTGGGCTCAGGTGGGTCATATGAGATTTGTTTTTAGACCTGTAATATACAGTTCTGACTATTTTGTTCCAATATTGTTGGTTCAATTTATTGTTGAAACTAGAAAAGCAGTCAGAGAGCGCAGACCTCCACCAAGGACTACCCCCATTTTTTATATAAATTGCGATAAAATCAGTCTTCTGGATCAGATCCGGATCAGCCTTTGGAATATGAAAGAGGATCCCATTGTCCATCCCTGAGTCAAATTTCATGGGGTTTGGTCAATAATTAACCCAGATATTGAGAAACTAAATTTTTGGCCCCATTTACCAAAATGTTAACTAAAATTTCAAAGTGATCCAGAATCCAGGATTTCTTCTGGATCACCCCCAAAATGAAATCAGTTCTTCCTTTTCACATTTCCAACAAATCCTGAAAATTTCATCAAAATTGGTCCATAACTTTTTGAGTTATGTTGCTAAAAGACAAACAAACAAACAAACGCCGGCAAAAACATAACCTCCTTGGCAGAGGTAAAAAGAAAAAAAAAAAGAAATATTCTACAGTTAATGTCCAAACAGGTGACTTCTGGATCATTTTATTGTTGCGTCAGTGATTGTTTTTCATTGTTTAAAACTTGAGTCATACTAATTGTTCAGAGACACTGTAGGGGCTTATTGACCAACCTTCTAGTCGCTCAGGAAGATCAGAGTTGGTCCTGGGGTCGTAGTTTGTGACGCACATGGAGGCTATTGTAAACTAACACACTGGGATCCAGAATGCATTTAGTATATTTATTACCAGACATAGAGCTCTCCCAGCGCAGCGAAGAAGACGGATAGAACCAGTTGGAAAATAAAGGGAGAGTGTAGAGAAAGAGTGGCGGTCAACAAAAATTACAGCTACCCAGCCCTGACCTTCAGTCAAAACTGGGTAACAGGTAAGTGCACAGTTTTAAACCCTTCCACAGACACACATGCACCTGCCCACATGAGCCCCGCCCCCTCTGCACCAGAGCAACACACCTGTTAGGATTAGTTTTCTTGTTCTCTCCCCCTCCCTTTTTGTTGCAGGGCTTGAGTGTGGCAGGGGGCGTGGCTTCTTCCGGAGCAGATGAGACACACCTGCAATCAATTCCTTCATCAGCCTCTGTATTTAGCCCTGGTTTTCTCACCTCCACTTTGCCAGATAATTCCGTCCTGTTCGGTAGCGTCTATCAGGCTCCTGTTTTGTTTGCTGTTTGTCTTGGACTTACCTGCTCCTGTTTTCGCCCAGGTGTTTCTGTGGTTGTCTGCTGTTGCCTCTGGAGAAGCCGGCCAGCTCCCTCCCTCCTCAGCCTGCCTTCCGTTTGTAAAATAAACTGTTTACATTTTTAAAATAAAATATTTATAGTGAGATATTTTTTAGACTCGATATGAATTCTGACATATCGTATATATATCGATATAATGCTTATATCAATTCAATTCTGATTTTGCAGCTTCGCTTGTTTACCTTCTCTGTCGTCGCCCGCACCTCCCTGATTTTGTTCGCTCGTGTCTCCTTCACTCGTCACTGTCGCCGTGAAAGCTGAAAGTTGGTGCCAGTGAAAAGCTTCTAGCGCCACAAAACTTTTCCACCATTTACAGACAAAACCATCAACAGCAACATCCTCATGTTCCACCGAGTCGCGTCCTTTAGTCCAAAAGAAGCTGAACCGCATGAGCAGCACGTGGAGTGAGCTGTTTATGCGAATTAGCCATGCGCTTTTTTTAAGTTTTGTTTTTGTAAAACATAAACAAAACTGCATTAAACACATTATAATGTCAAACGGGCTGATGTGGCTCTAGAGTCGTTTTGCTTTATATGTTGTAAAGTTTAGTCATGTAAAGTTTATTTATGCGGAAGATTTTAATGAATAATCTGCTGCAGTGTCACTTGTACAACAGTGTTTGGAAACGTTGGGTTTGATCTGCAGTGGATTGTGGGATTAAACCTCCTTACTGCTGGTGAGGAACATGGATCTGTTAAAATAAGGAACATCCTGAGCTGCTTCTGCTAAAGGAGCTCATGGTCATGATTATGATCTGGATAACAGAGTTAATGCAAAGATGAGCTTGTGTTGAGTCGTTTTATTTATGAATGAAAAGAAGGAAATATGTATTTCTTTTATTTTACAGTTAAATTATTTATGTAATTAGGGTTTTTTGTAATCTGAAATGTTCCTATATGAACTGCTGACCTCTTACACTTCAATAAAATAAAAAAAAGGACAGAATTTGGCATATTTTTGCAGTTTTCAGTTTTAGGGGGTTATTTTTTTCCTGTACGTATATCGAGTTATATTTTTGATCCATATCGCCCGGCCCTAGCTCAAATCCACCTTTTTATTTTGTGATTTATGAATAATGTCTATTGACTTGGGTCACAAAAGGTTTATGACTTTTAAAATATGGGATCCCCAGTAAAAAGTTTGGGACACAAGGGTCTAGTCTGATGTCATGAAAAAAGAATTCTCTAAAACAGAAATCTCTACTTCCTGTCATTTTTTTAACAAATAATTCAAATCTTTCTTCACAAATTGCTTCTTGATTTGTGTAAAATTATAATTTATATTTACAGCAGGTATTACCCCACTAAATTAAATCACAATTAGAGAATCATCCAGACTTGACTTGTCATACTCGCTTTAAACATTTGGACTTGGGCAGGAGAAGAAGTTTAAAACTGTGGTGAAAAATAAAAAGAAACGTTGGAGCTTGATGGTGTAACAATAAAAACCTTGCAGTAAAATAAAAGTAGAATGTATTACAATAAAACTCTAAGATTAAAATGATAAAAACCTGTCTTGGTCCTTTGAAAACTGAGAATAAATCTGGACTAGACCCAAACTGAACCAGGAATATAGAACGAAATGAAATCTACACCAGGACGAACCCATCACAAGTGTAGATGCAGAATATAAATAAAAAAAGTAGAAAGATATATTTTTTAAAGTAAAAAAAAAAAAGACCGTGAGGCTAGTGTGTGTAGTAGTGTTTGATCACATGTGCTGCAGCCCCACTGTGAAACCTCCAAAGAGAAAATATTCAAGTGAAAGAAACAAAGAGAGGAGCAGTGGACTCACATCTGAGAGAACAACACAACGGCACAAACTCTGGTCTCGTTCAGATCTGTTTGGAGCTCACACAAGGACAACAACCTGGGTAAGTGCTCCCAGACTGAACGTCATTCCAGAGATCATGTTCATAATGTTCTTATTTCAGACGGACGACACAGTGAGTGCGTACACCTGCACGTCAGTATCCCGGTGTTAGGTCTGCCTAAACATTGTAAACAAGAAGAAAGACAAGAGATTAATTCAGTTTTACTCGCGAGGAGAACGGGCAGAGAGTGGGCATCAAAACCAACAGTCTCCACACGTTCTGATGCCTCAAGGCCGTTCTCCTCTTTTTATTTCATTAGGAGGCCCTAGTTACAGAATGCTGATAATTCTCAAGGGGAAGGGGAAACAGCAAAGACATAATAAGAAACTGATGAAGCTATGCATAGTACAAACACATAAAACATGATTAACAATCAGGAGGTGCCTTAGGTCAGACACCATCATAACTCTTCATGTGTGACAGTGGGAGTTGGCTTCATGTGAGGAATCATCTCGAGGTTCACTAGAGCGACAGGACACTGCACACAGTTGTCAAACACACAGAGGTTATTCATTTTCATACAAGTGATTGGTACATTATAAATCAAAGAATTGTAGTTACATAAATGGTTAACTCATAGGCCTAGAATATCACACAAGTATTTAGCAAATATGGGATAATAAAATTATTCTGACACCCGGTTATGTCAGTATTCAGGTTACTGCGTTTACATGCGCGCTGAGAAACCGGGACACTCATATTCGCGTACACATGATCAAATGGAGTATTCCGGTTTCTTGACATAATCTTACAAATGTGCAAGTGCAAAAATTAACTTAAATCAATTTAATAAACCAAGAAAAATACAAATCGTGAGCTTCTTTAGCAGAGGAAACTCGGGAGGTTTAACCAGCGGTGAGGAGCTACGAGATATCCAACAATTAAATCCCACATTAAAATCTTCTGCATAAATAAACTCAACTTTACAACATATAAACCAGGGGTCTCAGACTCGCGGCCCGGGGGCCAACTGCGGCCCTTGGAAGGATGTTTTGTGGCCCTTCACTTAATTCCAAAGAATAATGTAGATGTACACACAATCCCACCCCCCTACTGCAGGCTGCACTGACAGATGAAGCTGCAGTCAGTGCCCATGCAGATTCACAACCACAGATTATTAACGCAGTCTTACATCCCAAAACTCAACTTACAGCAGTTGTGAAGCATCGAGTCTAAGTGGATCTGTTAATACGAGTACACGTGCACATACGGCGTCACCGAAGAACCAAAACAAACCACACATGGTGGTACACGTGTGCACACTTCACTTTACGCTCCCACAACCACAGTATCAGAGCAGAGGAGGCGCTGACAGAATCCCCCTGTTCATAAGTGTGGGACCTTTATTGGAGGGGCTAATGAGAAATAAAAAGACATTGACAGTCTGTTTACCTGCTCAACACTTCGGTGCGTAACTTGCTGGCAACTCGATGACCAAACTCCACCTGTGCGTCGCCGAAATCCACGCGCACTCAGCGGCAAACACAGCTGTCCCATCAACATGCAAGCACCACAAAACTGCACTGATCTATTCCAGAGGCTTGGCGACATGTTAGCAAAAAGTACGAGGCAAAAACAAGCGTCTTCCATCCGTGTTTGACATACGAGAAGCGTGAGTGAAAGACAATATAGTAACTACTAACTTTACTATAGTAAAGCTCACAATACATGAAAATGTATTCAGAAGTAAGTTTAATGTATTCAGAACGTAAGTTTAAAGTTTAAACTTATGTTCTGAATACATTTTCATGTTCTGAACTGTTATTAAAAATTAAGAAAGTGTGTTGCGTGTTGTTCTTTCTTTCTCTTTTTTTCCGTGCAACTGTTATTTATCAAATACTCAATGCCCCCAGCCTCACTCAGACTTTATCTAATGTGGCCCCCAGGTCATTTGAGTTTGAGACCCCTGATATAAACCATAACCTCTATAGATCCACATCAGCCCGTATGATAATATAATTCAGCTTTGTTTACGTTTTACAGAAATGAAACTTAAGACCGCATGGCTAATTAGCATAAACTGTTAGCGGCGATTAAAAAAAAAAAAACACTGCTCCTTGTGCCGCTGATGTGATCAGCTTCTTTTGGATTAAAAGACACGACTCAGTGGATTATGTGTGTTCTTTTCGTGACAGAGGAGGTGCTAATGATGGTGAGTCTGTTCTGTGTGTATATCGTAGGAGATAGTTCATGTTTTAGCTTTTCAGAGATCACGCGAGTGCAGGTTGTACATGTGCAGGTTTAGTGCAGCTCTTAATTTTACAATTATTTCACTCATGTGGTCACTTTATTTATGTTTACTTTACTTTATTTAAATAAACCAGTTTGTTAAGGATATGTAAGTGAGAACCAAGAGTTATCACTGTTTGATTTATTGCCCAAAAGTGCTGAACTACCGACATGAGTTTTTAAATTTTTTGTCACAGGTTTAACTTGACCCTGTTGGAGTGTAACTCTTTCCTACATTCTGATACTTTACTTATTTCAATAGTTCCTCTAGTTTCTGAATAGTTTGAATGTCAAAAATTTTTATTGTTAAATCCAACCTGAAAGTTTAAGTTATTTGCATTTTTTGTTTGCTCCATTCCACATGTGTCATTCACAGTTTCGATGTCTTCATTAAGAATCGACAATGTACCCGAAACAAAAGAGCATCATGTGTGTTGGTCATTGAAGTGGAACTAAACTAAATCTTCTCTTTTTTTTTTGCTTTTTTCATGCAACAAAAGCCTGAACAGTCTTCCTGAACGTGTGAGAAAGACTCGACTTTGACTCGGTTTAAATCCAGACTCAAAATGTTCTGTTTAGCTGCAGATGACTGAAAGGTTTTCATTTTTCATTCTTCACTCTCATTTAACGTCTCTCTCTTTTTAATTTTATGATAATTATTTATGTCTGCACTTTGAATGACTTTGTGTATGAAATGTGCGAGACAAATAAACTTTGTCTATACGGAGGCAGCGAGAGCTGCTGGTGATAATGTTTGAGCTGATCTGAAGGTTGGTGTTTGAATGAAAAAAAAAAAGAAAAAAAAAAAAAAAAAGCTCCGACAGATGACCAGAACTAAACCAGAACTAAACCAGAACTAAACCAGGACTAAACCAGAACTGAACTAGAACTAAACCAGGAACTAAACCAGGACTAAACCAGAACTAAACCAGGACTAAAACCAGGACTAAACCAGGACTAAACCAGAAACTAAACCAGAACTAAACCAGGACTAAACCAGAACTGAACAGGAACTAAAACCAGAACTAAACCAGGACTAAACCAGAACTAAACCAGGACTAAACCAGGACTAAAACCAGAACTAAACCAGGACTAAACCAACTAAACCAGACTGAACTAGAACTAAACCAGAACTGAACCAGGACTAAACCAGAACTGAACCAGGACTAAACCAGAACTAAACCAGGACTAAACCAGGACTAAACCAGAACTGAACCAGGACTAAACCAGGACTAAATCAGAACTGAACCAGGACTAAACCACGACTAAATCAGAACTGAACTAGAACTAAACCACGACTAAACCAGAACTAAACCAGAACTAAACCAGGACTAAACCAGAACTAAACCAGAACTGAACTAGAACTAAACCAGGACTAAACCAGAACTAAACCAGAACTAAACCAGGACTGAACCAGGATTAAACCAGAACTAAACCAGGACTAAAACCAGAAACTAAACCAAACTAAACCAGGAACTAAACCAGGACTAAACCAGAACTAAACCAGGACTAAAACCAGAACTAAACCAGAACTAAACCAGAACTAAACCAGGACTTAACCACAGACCAGAACTGAACTAGAACTAAACCAGACTAAACCAGAACTGAACTCAGAACTAAACCAGGACTAAACAGAACTGAACTCAGAACTAAACCAGGACTAAACCAGAAACTGAACAGACTAAACCAGAACTAAACCAGACTAAACCAGGACAACCAGACTAAACAGAACTAAACCAGGACTAAAACCAGGACTAGAACTAATCAGAACTAAACCAGGACTAAACCAGGACTAAACAAGAACTGAAACAGGACTCACGGTCAGGACGGGCTCAGAGGTGACCAAAGGAGAAAGGACCTGTTCAGTGCTTTGCGGACAAACTACTCGGCGTTTTCTCTCTTAAGTCCAAGATTAGTCCTGGTTTAGACCTGGTTTAGTCCTGACCCACCTGTGTGTAATTACTACCCGCCTGTAATACACAATAAGTGTTCATACGCTGTAAAAAATTGCAAAAAAAACCCCCAAGGTGTCCGGGTTTTCACAAACAGAAATATGGTCACCCTAAGTTTACCTGCTCTTCCAACCACTGATTCAACACCTGAACATCCTCTCATTTCTCTTTAGGGCAGAGAGAGAAGTTCATCAGTTTATTGTCCTCGCTGGGAAATGTCGTTCCACATTTGTACAAAATCGCTGTTTCACAATCACCCAACACAGCAGAGAAACAAAGCCCATGATGTGAGCCGAGAGAGAGGACGTGGATTACAGTGTGATCAGTGCGCTGATGGCTGTGGGAACGAGGTGGTTTTGAAGCATGTCCTGTTGCTTTTGAGTCCTGTGTTGTTGTTGTTGTTGGGGAAGCATCAGGGTGAAATAACTGTGCAGCTCCTGTGTTACTGAAAGTGTGATGTGTGTGCAGTGGCTTTAAAGGTTGTATAGAGGATTTTCCAAGGAACGAGAAATCCAGCGACTGTTTGTCCTTTTTCAAATGTTGCGCATGCGTGAAACCACCTCCCCTCCCCTACAGCTCCTACGTAGAAACACCTCCTCCCTCCTCCTCCTTACGCCAGAAACAGGTTTGTTTACAGCCGGTGCACTGCACATGACTTGTAAACAACTAACTACAGTGTTGGTTAGACAAGACGGGAGAAGTGAGGAGCGGATCGGGCAGCGGGGAGAGGAGCAGGAAAGGGGTGCAGAGAAGAGTGCGCGGAGATTCAGTGCGAATGAACTAGCTACAACACGCAGCAGCAAGCGGACTCTTTCTTTGCCTTGAAAATGACGTTTTCAGACATAGGATATCGCTTTCGTGTCCTGAAAAACGTTTGTCTAACTCTTGGAAATAAAGTACGTTTTCATAATAAGCAGAAGTTTCCTGTCCAGGAGTAATTTGTGGACCAGTGCGTCAGTCTTTAGACCCTGCGTCTGCTTCAGTTGCGCCATCGCTGGAATGAATCTTCAAGAATCACCTTAGTTTGGCTTCGCTGCTTTTCCCCTTGTCTTCTTCTTTCAGCGACCTCAAAAACGGACTTTCTTTTGCGGCGAACTGCTCCTGGATTCTTGTCGCCATTGCAACAAACTTTGTGCGAACTGCGAGGAAGATATAGGTAAAAAAAAGCCGCTAAGAACTGTTGCGTTGGTGGAGTAAACAGCGTCTGTGCGTCTTGCGTCTGTGGACTGCGTGACAGTCGTACGTAAACCACGTAACGGCGGCGCAGGCAAGTCAGTTACACTAGAAACGTAGGGAGTTTGATTGACAGCCTGTCAGCTCACAGATAACGAGGCAGTGTCGTTATCTATTGGCAAATGTTTATCTGTCCCCACCACGTCCAGAGTTGATGAATTTTTATTCTCTTTTTTTTGGTCATCATAATTACAAGGCTACTGCACCTTTATAATCTATCACTGACAATTTGAAACAAAAAAAATCCTCCATACAACCTTTAAAGGGTTAGTTTTGGGTTTTTTGACATGAATCTGTCTGTCATCCCCGTGAGCAGTGTCGTGCATCCACACTGACTTTACCCCCAACGGCGTCCGGTGAACCGAGATACTGGCCGTTTTCGGTGCTGAGGAAAGTAGTCCGGCAAGTTGGCTGGGGACAGTAAAATAAAGCGTTTTTCTTCTCAAAACAACCTGTGTTCAAAAGAGTGATACATTTGCATCACAAAACCATCGTCCTCAAAAAAGTCAGACCTCATTATCGCTTGGGACTATTTTCTCTCCGTTCGTATCACTGCGCGCTGCCACCAGGTGACAGCCGCGCACGAATCCATCCTTTTTCTTCAGTTGTTCGGCAGTGTTTACGTGCTCAGACATGAGAGAGCTAACGTGAGAGCTACAGCCATAAGTATATAAGCTTGTATAAGATACATAAGAATATATCTAAAAAATGGTGCAAACTCTTGATTATCCAGGCTGTGAACCAGGCGCGGCTGTCACATGGCGGCAGGGCGCAGTGATACGAACGGAGAGAAAATAGTCCCAAGCGATCATGAGCTCTGACTTTTTGGAAGACGATGGTTTTGTGATGTAAATGTATCACTCTTTTGAACACAGATTGTTTTGAGAAGAACAACGCTTTATTTTACTGTCCCCAGCCAACTTGCCGGACTACTTTCATCAACACCGAAAACGGGCAGTATCTCGACTCACCGGACGCCGTTGGGGGTAAAGTCAGTGTGGATGCACGACACTGCTCACGGGGATGACATACAGATTCATGTCAAAAAACCCGAACTATCCCTTTAAAGACCCTGTATTGAGCAAAAATGATTCTTGTGAGGTTTAAGTCATGTTATAATGTTGTTCCCTCCTCAAAAACAGACCTGGACTTGTGTTTTGTTTCATTCTCACACGTTTGAGTAACTCTTTATTATTATATTCGGTCTGTATCTTCAAAGCTCCAAATGCTCTGCTCCACCTTGTGATGTTTTGAAGCTGTAATTTTCAAGTGAACAGCTCCTTTTACTTTTTGTTCAGTGGAGATTGACATTTCCAGGACTGAAATGATCCAAATTATTCTAACATACAGTAGATCAGATCAGGAAGTCATATGTGTTATTGTCATGTTCTGTTACAGTAATGCGTTGATTTTTGTGTAACGCAGTAATGTAAGGCATTACAGGGGGAAATTGTAATATTTTACTCGGTACAAATGTGAGTAACGCGCGTTACAATGTTTTTTAACTGGATTGAAGTGGTGGGTTTCTTTTGCTTCACCGTTCATTCAGTTCGACCCAGAACTCTACGCTGTTTAGACCTGGTTTAGACCTGGGTCACTTCTGTTTAGACCTGGTTTACAGTCGTCCCCTCGCTCTAACGCGATTCACTTTTCGCGTCTCGCTCTGATTTTTTGAATTTTTTTTTTTTTTTTTTTGTGCAATTTTGCATGCCTTTTGTTTTTAGTGTATGAACACGTATTGCGTTCCTCCCGCTGTGTCCTGATCGGCTGAGGGACTCCTGTCTCCTGAACAGTACAGTACAGAATGTGTTCAGCTGCCAAATTTAAATAAATGTTCAATCTCTAGCAGTGTGCTTCTGAAGTGCTGTATGTCTGCAAGTTTTCTCTCCGACAAAATCCACAACGTTGACGAAAATGTTCTGCACCGACAAAGTCTCCTGCGCTCACACCCAAAAGACAGAGGATGCAAACCATCGCACAAAAAGTTGGACTTTGGACACGTTGAAGGAAGGTAGAAGTTACGCGCTGTAGCAGAGTTTTGCACCAGGTCTTGTACAAATAGTTGCTGAATCAGGACCGTGAGCCCGAGCAGTCCATAAAGAGCGATCGGGCGACAGCGCTCTTACCTCCATGAGGTGCGGAGCAAAGCCGTCCTTTCTCCTTCACCTTCGAGCCCGTCCTACAGTGAGTAGTCCTTCTTTTAGTCCTAGTCCTCAGCTCTGGTTTAGTCCTGGTTTAGACCTTGTTTAGTCCTGGTTCAGTCCATATACGGCTCAAAAGTTCAGCTTTTTCGCAGTTATTTTGGTGAGAGTAACTTAAAGTAATGCAATAGTAATGTAATGCCTTACATTTTAATGCAGTAATATTGTAATGTAACGAATTACTTTGAAATGACAGTAATAAGTAATAAATAACACATTACAGTTTTAAAGTAACTTGCCCAACAGTGGTGTTGGGGAGTAACAGATTACATGTACCGGAGTTACGTAATCAGAGTACAAATTATGAGTAACTGTATTCAGTTACAGTTACTGTTTCAGTGAGTGGTAATTGGATTACAGTTACTTTGTTGAAATAAATGGATTACACAGAGGGATTTTCCTGTTTTCACATTTTGGGCTAATATCTCTTTTTTTTTTTTTTTTCTCGGTAATTCCACTCATTGCCGGACACTAAACCAGGACTAAACCAGGTCTAAACCAGGTCTAAAACCAGGTCTAAAACCAGGTCTAAACAGGTCTAAACTAGATCTAAACTAGATCTAAACCAGGTCTAAAACCAGGTCTAAACCAGGATTAAACCAAGTCTAAACCAGGTCTAAACTAGATCTAAACCAGGTCTAAACCAGGTCTAAACCAGGTCTAAACCAGGTCTAAAGTCTAAACCAGGTCTAAAACCAGGTCTAAACCAGGTCTAAACCAGGTCTAAATTAGATCTAAACCAGGTCTAAACCAGGACTAAACCAGGACTAAACCAGGTCTAAACCAGGTCTAAAACCAGGACTAAACCAGGTCTAAACCAGGTCTAAACCAGGTCTAAACCAGGACTAAACCAGGACTAAACCAGGTCTAAACTAGATCTAAACCAGGTCTAAACCAGGACTAAACCAGGATTAAACCAGGTCTAAAACCAGGTCTACAACAGGATTTAACAGGACTAAATCCTGCTGCCTGAACCGTGTTTCCTCCTCTTCTATAAATAATATTTTTAATTTGGTTCAGTAAAATCTGGGCTTTTTTATTTTCTTTTTGCAGACAAAACTTGTGATGTTATGATTTCCTCGTCTTTGCTTCTCTACAGCAAATCAAGTAATCCAAAGTATTCAGATTACATTACTCACCTTAAGTAATTTAACAGATTACGTTACAAACTACATTTTGGTGTATGTAATCTGTAATCTGTAGGGGATTACATTTGAAAAGTCTTGGTTATTGTTGTGTAAATGTTCTGGTTTTGGAGTGTGAGCGTCGCCTCTTTGTATAATTTTGCGTGTCGTTCATCAGTTTTATCTGCACACATGTGACTCTCTTATCTGCGTGTGCATCTTGTGTGTTGTGCTGCTGTGTCTTCAGTGGAGCAGTGAAGAATGAGCCCACAGGTTATCTCCTGTATCAGACCAGCGTCCAGCCTCTGCCCTCACTCCAGTTATGGACCCCCCACGGCTCCGTGTGTGTGGGCGCGTATGTCTCGCACTGTGGGGACAGAGATCTGTACACACCAAAGAGTGTGCAGAAGTGTGCAGAAGTGTGCAGAAGTGTGCAGAAGTGTGCAGAAGTGTGCAGAAGTGTGCAGAAGTGTGCAGAAGTGTGCAGAAGTGTGCAGAAGTGTGCAGAAGTGTGCAGAAGTGGGCAGAAGTGGGCAGAAGTGTGCAGAAGTGTGCAGAAGTGGGCAGAAGTGGGCAGAAGTGTGCAGAAGTGGGCAGAAGTGTGGGCAGACGTGTGCAGACGTGGGCCGAGGCAGAGTGACGTCGCCCGTGCTGTTCTTTCAGGCTGATCTCTGTGTTTGGAAATCCGAGCGCATGTCCCATAACAACCAAAAGACAATCAGGAGCAAGGTGCACAGCCCTTCCCGCCCGACAACGACAACTAGCATGCTAATGTACATACTGATTAGTCATTAGCAATATAATACTAATAAATAGATGCGTTAGTGACTATTAGGAGTGTAACAGTACATGTATTTGTGCCGAACAGTTTCAGTACGGGACATTTGGTTTGGTGCAGGTTTGTGCAGTTTGTGTGTGTTTATATTCCTCCACTTCATGTGCAGCTACACAGAGGCTCGGCTCTTTATTATTCAGTGCTTTATTGTTAGGGCAGCCGCCCTCACAGCTGCCCCCTGCCTCGACTACATCCCTCACCCACGTGAATCTTCACAAAACTACAGTCGTCGCACCACAGTCGTCACTCTCGCCTTTCGCCAGCCCCCTCCCCCCCATACCTGTGACCTCTGTCCTAGTGTGATAGTATCTATCCTATTAAAGTGGTGCTATGTGCTACGCTCCCCCTCCCTCCTGAACACACTGGCGCAGCCAAACTGTCACGTTTAGGTGCAGTAACATTACTGCTGCGAGGCGTCCAGCTCAGTGTGTGGAGAGTGTGTGGGCATCATGGGGTAAGTGGGGAAATCGTCTTGACACTGTCGTGTCATCGTGACACTGCACATCACCACCAACACCAGTGACAGTTCAGAAGATGACTCACCAACCAGGACTAAACCAGGACTAAACCAGGACTAAACCAGGACTAAACCAGGACTAAACCAGGTCTAAACCAGGTCTAAACCAGGTCTAAACCAGGACTAAACCAGGAACCAGGTCTAAACCAGGATCTAAACCAGGACTAAACCAGGTCTAAACCAGGTCTAAACCAGGTCTAAACCAGGACTATTGTAAACCAGGACTAAACCAGGACTAAACCAGGACTAAACCAGGACTAAACCAGGTCTAAACCAGGACTAAACCAGGTACCAGGACTAAACCCTAAACCAGGACTAAACTAGGTCTAAACCAGGACTAAAACCAGGACTAAAACAGGATTTAACAGGACTAAACCATGCCGCCCATGTTTCCTCGTCTTCTATCAATAATATTTTTAATTTGGTTCAGTAAAGTCTGGGTTTTTCACTGTCTTTTAGTAAACAAAACATCTTATGTGAAGATTTCCTCGTCTTTGTTTCTCTACAGCAAATCAAGTAATCTAAAGTATTCAGATTACGTTACTCACTTTAAGTAATTTAATGGATTACGTTACAAACTACATTTTGGGGTGTGTAATCTGTAATCTGTAGGGGATTACATTTTAAAAGTCACCAGAGCAGAACTCAGCCTAAATGTGCAGGGTTTGTGTGTTAAACATGTTAAACTCCAGGTCTGTTTGTGATGAGGAAACGACATTAGATCAGATCAGAAAATGGACTAAACTCGGATCAGTGTCCAGGAAGTGAAGGCAAGTCAACGTAAAGTCCCCGAAACACATGGAAAGTCCACATGTGTGCGCGTGTGATTTGTGTTGGTCCACACGGCGACGGAGCAAAAGCCTAAAGCTAAACTCCATCAGATTGGGCTCAAGAGGTCACATGATCCTGCTCCACTGTATCAGATATGAGCCTGTGTTCTCCCACACCATGCATTTTGTATGAGACAGACTCTCCACACTCATTCTGTGCGGTACGTTGGAGAGTGTGGCTGCTTTTAAGGCTGATTTATTTTCATTTTATTGAGTAAAAAAAAAAAAAAAAGACAGATGTTTCCAATTATAAACACAGCATCTATAGTTGAAGTTTTAAATATAGACAAACTGAAACCAACAGACTATATTCGAGGTGGGACTAAGTTGTTGCAGAGATTTTAATACATGCTTTTATCACAAACTGTGTTGATTACTGCAGCGCTCTCCTTTCTGGTCGTCCAAAGAAATCTACAATGGTATAATGGTCTTAGTCCTATTTATTTATCTGATCTGCTTTTATCACATGAGCCTCTCGGACTCTCAGGTCCTCAGGTCGTCGTCTTTTAACTGTGCCAAGAGTCCAGACTAAAACTCACGGTGAGGCGTCGTTCAGCTTTTACGGAACAGTCGACCTGAGGATCTGAGGTCCGCTGCGAGTGTTCATACTTTTAAAGTAAACTCAAATTATTATTATTATTATTAGTGCTGTCATGCGATTAAAAAAATTGAGAGATTAATTATGATCTGTAATTAATCTAATTAATCTCATTTTAATCTCACCTAAAAATTGCTGAGAAAAGCTTCAATTTGAGGTATTTTCATTTAAATTCATTATTACATTATTGTGGCAGATCAAAAAGACTGATATAGAAAAAAAGTGACTTTTATAAAGTCATTTATTGTTTAACAAATCTCTCCAAATTGGCTGTTGAGCCCAAGTCTCCATGAATAAGAAACTGTTTGTTGTAAAGTAGCAAAGACGAGGAAATCTGAACATAATAACTTTTGTCGACTTAAAGACAATAAAAAGTCCAGTCTTTCCTTAACCATATTAAAAATATTATTGATAGAGAAATGTTTTATATATGAGATCACTGGTTTTAGTCCTGGTTTAGACCTGGTTTAGACTTTAAGTCTACTTTAGTCCTATTTAAGTTTATAGTCCTGGTTTATTATCCTAGACCTAGTCTGTTTAGTCCTGTTTAGTCCTGGTTTAGACCTGGTTTCCTTTAGTCCTAGTTTAGTCCTGGAATGGATTAATCCTGGTTTTAGTCCTGGTGTTAGTTCGGGTGGTCTGGTTTCTGTTAGTTCTGTTTAGTCTGGTTTAGTCCTGGTTTAGTTCTGTTTAGTCCTGGTTTAGTCTGGTTCTGGTTTTAGTTCTGGTTTAGTCTGGTTTAGTCCTGTTTAGACCTGGACTGGATTAGTCCTGGTTTTAGTCTTGGTGTTAGTCCTGGTTTAGAGGCTCACAGGAGGAAACGCGGTTTACACCGCGTACGCGAGAAAACACGATCCACACGCGGCTCACGGGAGCACGTCGGTGTCCGCGCAGTAACTACGGAAGGAAACGTGGTCCACGCGTTCTCAGGTTAATGACGATGATGAAGGTGTGTGTGTTTGTGTGTGTTTGTGTGTGTTTGTGTTTGTGTGTGTGTGTTTGTTTGTGTGTGTTTGTGTTTGTGTGTGTTTGTGTGTGTTTGTGTATAGGACAGTAGTGCAGACATGAGTCAATGCAGGTTGTTTTCAGGCGATATTATATTTGTTATTTTCTTTTATATTTCACGTCGGGAGAATAATTTCCAAGACACGAATGTGTTTTTACCTGTGCACTGCTGCTCTGTTCTACTGGCTCTTCCACCTCGTCCATTGTGCGACTGACGCCGCCAACGTGAACATGACGTTTACATCGCTCTTACTGCGCGCGTTTTGTGTGAGTTTCCGGCAATGAGAGGAATTACCGAAATAAAAAAATTTATAAATGTGGTTTTTGTGTGTGTGTGTGTTTTGTGTGTGTGTTATTGTCCCAACAACAAATAAAAACAGGTTTTATAATAAAGCAACTCACATACAGAAACACTAAAGTTAGAGATTAAAAATGAGATTAACGTGATTAAAAAACATAACGCGCTAAATATGACTGTAATTAATTAATCGCAATTAACGCGATAATTTGACACCCCTAATTATTATTATTATTATTATACGTTAAATTATCATTACTGTTTTACTTTGTCTCCATTTTGATTTTTATTATAACCTTTAGGAGCTTTATGTTTTTGTTTTTATGTTTAAATTGTTGTATATAAGGATGAAACACTGGGGTTGCTGTTGTTTTTAATTATTGTATTGTAATTTTTTTTATTTCAAATGTATGAAAAGTGCTCTACAAATAAAGTTTGATTGATTGATTGATTGATCAAGTCTTTGACCTCAAGTCCGAGTCAAGTCCCAAGTCAAATACAGGCAAGTCCAAGTCGAGTCTCGAGTCACTGGCCCATAAGTCCAAGTCAAGTCCAAGTCGTCTGCTTTGAGCTTCAAGTCATTTCAAATCTTTAAAATAAAAAAAAAGTACCAAATAAAGCTTAGAGTTTTGCAATTTATATGAATATTAAACTAAATTGTACTTAAAAAGTCATGTAATATTTATATATGAGTATTTAAGAGTTGTAGAAATGCATTTTTTACCTTTTTAAACAAGATCTTAGTGTGAATCATTATGGTTGGAACAGAAAAAAAAAGATTTAAAAGTGCTTAATAACGGATTATTTTGTCATGAAATGGAAGGATCGTGTTCTCTGTAGTTCCCTCTCTTTTACTGTACTGTACTGTGTATTACTGTAGTACATTTGAGGATACCACATCACAGTACTTCAGTCACATCCAAAAGTACACAAACAGAAAAGTGGGAGGGACATGTTCCAGTTTGTTTCCTGTAAAATGAAAGCACGCATTTATCAACTGTAAAGAGAAAAGAAATATTTTCATATTTAAGCTCAAACAGGTTTGCATAATAAAATTTTAGGAGTAAAAAGAATGTTTTAGTGAGAGTCGTGTTAGTCAGACAAGTCCCGAGTCAAGTCTCAAGTCTTAGTCCATATTATATATCAAGTCATAGTCAGTTATTATTATTATTTATGTATACACACACACACACACACACACAAATATACACTATTTTACTACAAACTGGATAAGAGAGTAGTGTAGTCACATTTTGTGCACGATCCTCTTCGTTGTAGTATTCAAATAAAATTGTAGTCATACTAGTAGTTATTATGCAGCTTATTTCTTATTTATTGATTTGTAAAGGGACAGTACATATTAATGAACATTTAAAATGTAAATATGTAAAGATAATAGTAAGTATCGACAAGACAGGGAAAAGTACAGCAACAATAGCGTAAAGTAGCTACTGGGTAGTATAAACTAAATATCGTCCTCTCTTGGTGATTGACCGATAACCGATACACTGAAGTACAAATATCGGGTAACCTATATCAGCCAATCGACATTTTATTTATATTTTTTTGTAGTAGTACTTTTTAATACCCCTGTTGGGAAATTGTCCTTTGCATTTCACCGATCCTTTCAGGAGCAATGGGCGACACATGGAGCAGCCAGGGACCCATCTCCATGATCTTGCTGCTGGTCTTGGTCAGTACCTCAACTGAAGGATTTAACCGATGTCGCATGTTTTGGGTTGATGCCCCAGACACGGGAAGAACATGCAAACTCCACACAGAAAGGCCCGAGCAACCTGAGGATCAAGGCAAGTTTATTTGTACAGCACAATTCGTACACAAAGTAATTCAAAGTGCTTTACAGAATAAGAAATACATTAAAATCATAATAAAAACAAATCAAAACATAAATAATCATGAAGATTAAAATTAAAAAAGAGAGACATAAATTGGAGAGAAGAGTGCGGAATGAAAACCTTTCAGTTATTTGCACAGTTAAACAGAAATGTTTTGAGTCTGGATTTAAACAGCGTCACAGAAGAGTCTGTCTCACATGTTCAGACTGTTCCAGGTTTTAGCTGCATGAACCTGAAACTCTGACTCCCCTTGTTTAGTCGTGACTCTGGGCACCAGCAGGAGGTTGGTCCCTGAGCTCCTCAGAGTGTGAGATGTTCATATGACACTAACATGTCACAGATGGACTTTGGTGCTCGGCCATGGAGACACTTGTACAAACAGAGACGCTTTAAAGTCTCTGAGCCACAGGAGCCAGAGCAGAGACCTGAGACCAGGACTTATGTGCTCGTACTTCCTAGTTCGAGTCAGGACCCGAGCTGCAGCGTTCTGGATGTTCTGGATGTTCTGGATGTTCTGGATGTTCTGCAGCGTCTCACAGCTCGTTTGGAGAGACCAGTGAGCAGAACATTACAGTATCTAACCTACTGGAGACAAACGCATGGATAAGTTTCTCCAAGTCTGATTTAGACAGTAAACCTTTGATTTTTGCTCTGTTTTTTAGATGGTAAAAGGCTGCAGATGTTATTGATTTGATGTTCCTGTTAAAGTTCAAGTCTGAGTCCATTATTACCCCGAGATTTCTTGCCTGATTTGAAGGTTTTAGAGAGAGAGACTGGAGGTGACTGCTGACACTGTCCCTTTGTTTCTGTGGACCAAACACTATGACTTCAGTCTTGTCTGAGTTTAGCTGGAGAAAGTTGTTTTGCCTCCACACACTGATCTGTTGGATGCAGTGACAGAGTGAGTCCACTGGTCCATAGTCTCCTGCTGCCAGAGAGACGTAGATCTGAGTGTCGTCTGCATAATTGTGGTAGGACACGTTAAACACATCAAACCTGGGACTTTTTTGCTGTAAGGCATGACTGCTAACCACTCATCCACCGTGCCGCCAACATCTCTAGTACGTCACAGCGGGCATGTACTTCTGGCAGTGAAAAAGGCTGTAGATTGGAGGAATGTCGTCTTACAGGAGAATAAAGATTACTCAAACATCCATAAATCACTCCAAATACAACTTTAAAGGGTCAGTGAGAAGAAAACTACGCCAACATTGTAAAGAGCTCTGGAAAGTTGATTGTGCAGTTCTGCTTTAAGTACCTGCACTATAGTTTAAGAACCTCTGCTCTAACCAAATGTTCAGCGTCTCTGCATATCCAAAAGTTCTCGAACCGTAACCGTGCAGGAACGACACAAGATTTTTTATGTTTAATGACGGCTACATGCAGGAAACACTGAAGTGCTTTCAGAGTGCGCGTGTGCCTCTTACTCAAGTGTGACCAGACCAGAGGTATAAGCGGGGACTACATTTCCCATGAGGCCGAGAGAGCGGCTGAAACTGCTGCACTGGTGGTTTTGTCCCTGTTAAAGGCAGGATAATGCGGAGAGGACATGTACGGCGGCTCACAGCTCAGTGCTTATCTGTAGTCAGGTAAATTGGTGTTATAAAACTCTATGGATATTTTATAGTCCCTCAGCTTAACTCCTCAAAGTCAAAGGATTTACAGCAGCAAAAGTTCATTCCTTTGTCTCGGAAGAGCTGCAGAGAAACAGTATAGGCTTAGAAATTCAAAGATACATTAATTGGGTTGTTTTAACAGCGCAGACTCCGGTTCTTCAAATACAAAGTGAAATTGAGACTTTGAAGGAATGTACATTTTTGGATTTCTGCACTCGGTAATTAAAGGTACGATATTAAGCAAAATTAACTGAAATTTAACTCTTTCCCCCATGAAAACGACATTTGACAACTCCCCTTGTTTCCTTAATGACGACTTTTGACACCTCTGCTGTGTCACTAAAGACGTGATTTGACGAACATTAGAAACAGCTCGGTTTTTCACATGTAAACAGAGACTGTGACAGGCGAGGGCCACTACAACCCACACTAGACTGACCAATAGGATTCAAGGATATGTTTTTGCAGTTAACTGAAGTAGTGACGACTGTAGCTTCCGGAAAAAACACAACACGAAACACGTGCAATGGAAAGATTGCAGTGCACAGTTTTAAAAATAATGAGGAGCGGACGTATTTTATGGATAAGTTTAGAGAAAGTGACTTTTATAGATTTCAAAGTGATGATGAAGTTGATTATAAAGTGGAAAACGGTGATAGTGACGGACTTTCAGAGACTGAAACTTACGAAGGTGAGAACGCGGTGATGCGTCTGTGTGGAGTCCTGTGATATCCAAACAAACTATCAGGAACTTTATACTCGATTATGAACCAAAATTGCCCTGAAATCTGGATGTTGCTCAGGTGAGTCCTTTGAAATATTTCAGTCTTTTTTTCCAAGATGCGAATGTATAACAGAATCACTACAGAAACAAACTTATGCAGAGCTCTGCACATGAGAGAGTAACCGAGATGACAAATACTGAACACCACTGACGAGGAAGAGTTTTATTATTATATTATTATATTATAATAAGCTAAATGAGTTGAATAAGTTAAATTGAAAAAATGAATTAGGTCCACACAGGTGAACAACAGGTAAAAACAGGTGAACACTTGGCTCTACTGTATCTGGTGATATGAAATCTGTTTAAATACTTTGACAAATATATTTTTAAATTTTTTTATGAATATAGTTTTCAGAACATGCAGATATCAGATGCTGACTGTAATTTTTTTGTTTTTTCAAAAACAAACAAAAAAAAACATTTAAAAGGAGAATGCAGATTTTGAAATTTTTCAATAAATATTTAGTTTGGTCCACAACTTCATCTTTTAATTGTGCTTACTTGTGCTACTTTTAATGTATGCAGACGACTTGGTTGTTTTCCGTCTCCAGCAGCTACTCAACATCTGTTCAGCTGACGGTGTGGAGCACGATCTAAAGTATAATGCAACCAAGAGTCTGGTCATGACCTGCAGGACCAGAGAAGATCAGCACATGAGAGTTCCTGACTTTTGCCTGTCAAATGTTGTGTTGTCTGTTACAACAAACATTAAATATCTGGGGCAGATCATCACCGCGGACATGACAGATGATGATGATGATGATGATGATGATGATGATGTACAGACAGTGGAGGACGCTCTGTGCTCAGGTAAATACTCTTATGTGTAAGTTTGGTTCTTGTACAAATGATGTAAAGTTGTTATTGTTTAGATCATTTTGTACCACCTCTGGACTCATTATAAAAAAAGCCTGTTTGCAAAGACTGCAGGTGCCTACAATGACACTTTGTGGTGCTTTTGAAGAGGGACACGATGGACGAGTGCGACTGAAATATTTGTTACTGCATGAGTGAACACTTTGCACTCTGCAAGCTGCACTAAGAATTTTAATGTACAGTTTTATTTGCAACTGAACAAATCAGACAATAAAATAATAATGTCACTCACAAATCTGAGATTCCGTGCGCGGTAACACTTTATAATAACTACACCTTATTTTGCCTAATAATAAAGACTTAATTAATAATGAACAAAGACTTAATTCATAATGATTCACGCTTAGTAACTACTTAATTACTATCTTAATTAGCACTTGCACTTAATTCGCCTGTGCTGTAGATAGTTACTCATAATTATTTCATACTTAATTACTCATGGACTAACCATTTGAGCATTTATTAATGATTAGTAAACTATGAGAGAATGATTTACTAATAATACAATGCAATGATAATTCAGGCAGCTGTTATCTGTTTGTTAAGTCTTTTTGAGAGCTTTTCTAAAGTGAAGACGAATTATGCTTTATTAAGCATTTACTAAGCGTGAATCATTGTTAATTAATCTTTGTTCATTATTAATTAAGTCTTTGTTCAGGCTTTATTAAGGCTAAATAAGTAAATATTTTTGCATTGTTTTGGGGATTTTTGCACTTTGGACACAGGCACAGATCGAAATTCCAAGTGCAGGTGGAATTTCGATCTTGCCTGAGTTTTTAATGAGCCCCGCCACATATTACCACTGCTACTACTGATTATCGGACAATAACATGTCTTTAGATCGTTTATATAATATATCTGTAAAACAAATTTTGCTCAAATACATGGGGGTAAAATCAGGCACAGGGCTTTGAATGTATGTCAGCTCCACATGCGGCTCTGTTCAAGAGGCTGTGCAGCTCCACTCTAGAATGGAAACACGTGACCTCCACTTTTATAAATGAGGAAGGGAAGTACATTGGTAAATGTCATGTCTTGTCCTACGGTCATAGCCTATGAAACGTTTTTTTTTTAGTTTTTTTTTACCACAAATAATTGTTGATTAAATAAGATAGTGTGTAGAGTATAAACACTGTTGGACAAGTTACTTTGAAACTGTAATGTGTTATTTATTACCTATTACTGTCATTTCAAAGTAATTCGTTACATTACAATATTACTGCATTTAAAATGTAAGGCATTACATTACTATTGCATTACTTTAAGTTACTCTGACCAAAATAACTTTTGCACTGTATATGAACTGAACCAGGACTAAACCAGGTCTAAACCAGGACTAAACCAGGACTAAACCAGAACTGAACTAGGACTAAAACAGGACTCAATGTATGGACGGGCTCGGAGGTGACGCAGGAGCCTTTGTCGCTGCAGAACGTTTCGTCGACGTTGTGGGTTTTCGTCGGGGAGAAAACTTGCAACCGTACAACACTTCAGAATCACACTGCTACAGATTGAACATGTATTTAAATTTGGCAGCTGAACACATTCTGTACTGTACAGGAGACAGGAGTCCCTTGGCCAATCAGGACGCAGCGGGAGAAACGCAATACGTGTTCATACAATGTAAAAAAAAAAAAAAGGGCATGCAAAATTGCACAAAAAAAATAAAAAAAATAAAATAAAAATCTGCAAAACAGCAAGACCGCGAAAAGTGAACTGCAATAGAGGGAGGGACAAGTGTAAACCAGGTCTAAACCAGGTCTAAACCAGAACTGACCCAGGTCTAAACCAGGTCTAAACCAGAACTGACCCAGGTCTAAACCAGGTCTAAACCAGGTCTAAACCAGGTCTAAACCAGAACTGACCCAGGTCTAAACCAGGTCTAAACCAGGTCTAAACAGCGTGGAGTTCTTTGTCAGTCCTTTCGCCCGCGGTTACCTGAAGGTCTACGAGGAGCATCTCCGGCGTTTCACCGCTGCTGATATCGAGGTGATTTTAGCGAATTTGTATGAAGAAAAACCCACCACTTCAATCCAGGTTAAAAAAACACTGTAACACGCGTTACTCACATTTGTACCGAGTAAAATATTACTATTTTTTCCCCTGTAATGCCGAACATTACTGCGTTACAGTAAAAACTAATGCATTACTGTAATTTGCTACTTTTATAACGCGTTACTCCCAACACTGTTTATAAAATGGTTTTACGTCCTGGAAATTGTTGTCACATATATTCAGTGTGCCGTTTATAGAGGGGGGTCTGTCTTTTGTTGTTGTATTTATGAGGACCCCCTGGAAAACGAGGTGGCGAGACATCTCAAGGGGCTCATCCTCCAAATGAATAAATTCAAACTGTATAATGGGATAATATATTTACCGTCTCTCCAGCTGAAATGGGCCTCATACTTCCTCGTTTGTGAAAGTGGAGGTCGCGCGTCTCCGTTCGAGAGCGGAGCACGTCTGCAGCCACAACACCCTCTCGTTATGTTGAGTTTAATGTACGGTAGCTCCTCTAAATTAGTCAGGCTTTGCATATCCAGAGTTTATTTTGGGGTGACGCCTGCAGAAGGATTTCTATAAACTGGGAGTATTTGTGTAACGCGCTGCTGCCTGATGCGTTCCAACGGAAATGTGAATCAGAACCAAAAAGTGCAGGTGATGTGGTGAAAGAACGGGACAGATTAGGGAGCACGTTCTGGAGGAGGTGTCAGGCTTAAAAGCAGCACAATGGAACTTTTCCGGCGGAGGGCCCCATCTGCTTTTCTCTGTGAAGACTGCACCTCAAATGTTCCACTGTATGGCATTAACTTAACTTTCTATATTCTGATTTATGTCATAATTTCTTGTGCTTTGTTTCGTTCATACGGACCCAAATATACAGAAAACACACCGTTCCACCTTGTGATGTCATGTGTTGATACAGGAAGTGCTCCACTGTGTTTTGAAACTCCACACACCTTCACTAGAATCATTTGGATCATTTCAAATCCGTGTATCATTCGTTCATTCGTTTTTCAATATAAAACCAAAAATAAGAAAACGAAAAAACAACAGTTTTCTTCGTTATTTGTCTCCAAAACCAAAATGAAAAAACGGATAACGATTCGTTTTTTCAGTTTTCGATTTTGTGTTTAAATGAAGAATGGAAAAAACGGATAACGGCCGTTTCCCGTTTACGTGACTTCAGTGACTGCGATGCCGAACTTTTGCACCGCATACGGACTGAATCAGGACTGATCCAGGTCCGAGACCAGACCGAGACCAGAGCGGGACTGAGACCGGGACCGGGACCAGACCGGGACCAGAGCGGGACCAGGGCAGACTCCGAGCTTTGACTCCGAGCCTCCAGCTTCGAGCTCGGCCCTGCTGTGGGCTCTGAGCCTCCGGTCTGGTCCGGTCTGGTCTCGGTCTGGTCCCGGTCTCAGTCTCCCGCTCTGGTCTCGGACCTGGATCAGTCCTGGTTCAGTCCGTATGCGGTGCAAAAGTTCGGCATCGCAGTCACTGAAGTCACGTAAACGGGAAACGGCAGTTATCCGTTTTTTCCATTCTTCATTTAAACACAAAATCGAAAACTGAAAAAACGAATCGTTATCCGTTTTTTCATTTTGGTTTTGGAGACAAATAATGAAGAAAACTGTTGTTTTTTCGTTTTCTTATTTTTGGTTTTATATTGAAAAACGAATGAACGAATGATACACGGATTATTTCAGCTCTGGGATTTTCAATCTGTAGTAATAATAAAACATAAAAGGTAGATGTTAACTTGACTACCGCTCGACTAACTTGACTGTGAACTACCACTACATGACATCACAAGGTGGAACAGAGCATTTTGAGCTTTGGGGATTTAGACAGACTAATAATAACTGTTTTAGACTGTATCAGTGACAAAAAATCTTGGATGTCACAGAACTTTCTGCACATTAATCAGGAAAAATCTGAAGTTATAGTTTTTGGCCGTAGCTCTTCACATGATCCTTCTCCTGTGGATCTGGCTACATTAATTTATTTCATGTTCTTTTATTTAATGTTTTTATTGGTATGGATGTGGGAATGTGTCTATATTTATTAATCTTTACTGCTACAGATTTGCTCTGTCGAAGTTTCGTTGTATTTCAATCCAGATTTCAATCTAATAAATCATGTAGTGAAGCCAGTTGTTTCAGACTTAGGTGTTAAAATGAACCTGATCTAAAATTTGATCAGCAAATTAGTGCTGTTGTAAAGTCTAGTTTTTCAGCGCTAAAACAACTGAGCAAAATTAAGTCTATTTTGTCACTTTGAGACCTGCATTTGTGACGATTAGATTGGCTTGTTGTAATGCACTTTATGTTGGTGTCAGCCAAAATGCACTTGGCCATTTTCAGCTTTTAACTGGAACCCGGAAACACAAGAGCATCTCACCCGTTTGAGGCCCCGTCCACTAGTGCATATTTGAGTGTTTTTCTTTGTGGATGCAGTGTTCGTCCACAGTGAAAACAGCTCCAGAGACAGAACGATCTGGTGCCTCCAGCTCCCACGAATTCATCTGAGTACAGATCTGATCCGGTACTGTGTGGACGCCTGAAAATGTTGATATGATGATACACTGATGTAGGTCTATGCGCCGCAAAGTAATTCACCACCAAAACACTAAGGCTGCGTTCACACTGCAGCCTGAAGTGACCCAAATCCGATTTTTTGGCTTCTATGTTCCTGTATCTGATCTTTTAATGACAGTCTGAACCACACAGATCAGATTTTTTCAAATGTGACCCAGGACACTTGGATATGTGCTCCTGAAACCGATACATATCTGATCTTTTGACATGTGACTTCAGTGTGAACGGCCAAAGTGCATTCATCCACCTACACGTTATCAACAAGACACAAACGTCACTATTCTGCGCTGAAGTAGGTGAAAATTGTTAATGAACTCTGTGTCACTGAAGTGAAGCACATCACCACTCACCACTCTTGGCTCCGTCTCCACATCCACACGTTCCTTTCAACGGACGTCGCTGCCGCTGCCCCACAAAAACACCACGACCAAAAAACCTCGTCCTTCTCCTTCTCAATCTCCTCCTTAAAACAAGTAAGTTGTTCATGTTCTGGCTCCGGTACGAGAGGAACTTTAAAATCTCCAGGTGCTCGATGCTGCGTCCATGTTTGGACAACTTCTGTAAACACAGAGACGCTCGCTGCGGTTGACGTCGTCGTGTCTCCAGTGTCACATGTGGGACACTTTCGGGCCTTTTACCGTTCACACTGGAGTCACAGACAAGTCGCATTTAATTGGAAATGTGAACGACCTCGCAAAAACATCGGATTTCACAAAAAAATCAGCAGAACACCCCTCTGTCACAGAAAGAACACTCATATTCCACTGAGTCGTGTCCTTTAGTCCGACAGAAGCTGAACCGCATCAGCGACACAATAATGAGCTGTTTTTTGAGGCTTATGCAAATGAGCCATGTGGTTTTAAGTTTCATTTCTGTAAAATATAAACAAATGTGCTCAAAGCTGTGTGGAGAGGGCAGGCTTGCGGACACAGAAACGACGTGGATGTTACGATTCAGCTCTGTTAGGGGTGAGGGAAGTAACAAAAATAAAACCAAGATGTAAAATGAAATAAATTAACTAATGTTTAATTAACAGGAATGTAAAGGTAAATTAACAAAACAGACTAAAATATACAGAAAATAACCTAAACTAAGAGACAAAACAACAGGCAACGAGTTTTGTGCCATAAAAGGGGTCACAGAGGCTTAACAATAACGAGTCGTTAACAAAGGGACACAGACAAAACTAAAACACAAGTTCCCCAAATTAAACCACATAAGCCCACAAACAGAATCAAGTGGCACAAAACAGAACTAAACTAAAGTAAACACACAAACAAACACAAAATGGCAGACTGGCCACCAAGACCAGCAGCCCTAAACATGGAGATGTTATTGCTTAGTCTGGAATGTTTCAGTAAAGCATTAACCATATCCATCTTGACCTAAAAACTTGCATTCTTCCACAGATCTGACATGTAACTTGGCTCTTTGGTGTCACCCGCTGTCTCCGGAGAGATAAATAAGTGAAATGCCATTCTGCGGAACAGGCAACATCTCCATGGAGAGAAGCTGGTGATGGACCCTCCAGAAAAGTGACACAGTGCACCTTTAAACCTCTCATGAGTTGGACTTATTTACCATAGAGCACAATGTAAACACAAGCTGCTCGTGTTTGGCTGACAGGGACCTACAGTTTTCTAAAAAAAAGTCAGATTTTAAGGCAATTTTTGCAATTTTTCAGATTATACATTTAATAAATTCAGTTCAAAATCCTTAATTTCTCTTAAAACAGCTTTATCTTGGGGTTTCCTCTAGCTCCGCTCTAGGTTCCCTCGCTGTGATTGGTCAGAGAGGTCACATGGTACAGGAGACCACTCTCCAAGGGACTGAGGCTAATCTCACACTATCACATCTCTGATCTGAGCCCATTCATCTAAAGATCTGCCACGTTCAAAACGCTCTTCACACCTTCAAACAGAATAAGGCCACCAAGACCAGCAGCCCTAAACAAGTGCTGGTAACTTCCTTAAATAGGGGGCGGTGGCTGCAGGTGAGGTGGGCGGAGACTTGCCCCACCAATCACGGACCAGGGCTCCCGCAGCAGGAATCAGGAGCGCTCAGCAAAATCATTTAGACCACACAAACCAAAGTAGAACTAAAGGTCTGGGGCCGTAACAGTGGACGCAGATTGTTTCCGGTGATACGGTGATTCGTTTCAGTGTAAATGTGGCACATTAGTCTCTCTCCATCGACTCCCAGAGTGTTTTAGAGTCGATTTTAAAATTATTTTATTTACTTTTAAGTGTTTGCACGAACTAGCGCCCTCCTACGTGACCTGATCCATCCTTACGCCCCCTCTTACACTCTGCATCAGGTGAGCACCACCTCGCTAAGACAAAATTTGAGCTTTGTGGCCCCTCGGCTGTGGAAGCGTTGCCATTAGAGATTGGACGAGCAGAGTCAGTGAGTGTTTTTAAATCAGTCTTAAAAATGCAATTTCTTTTAACAAGAGACAAATACGTTTCTTGTAGTTGAGTATCTTATTGTTTTCTATGTTTTTTATTCGTTGTATTGTGTTTGTATTGTGTATTGTGTTGTACTGCGATTGTCCTGGACTATTCTGTGTTTGTGTACAGCACTTTGGCCAGCTGTAAAGTTTTTAAAGTGCTTTATAAATAAAGTTGGTATGGTCTGGTATAAAATGTTACTCACACGTGACTCAAACATGTGAACCAGGTCTGTTTTTGAGGAGGCACCAACATTCCTAATATGGCTCGAAGCTCAAGAGTCCGTTTTGGGAACTGATTAGAAGTAGTTTGTCCGTGTATTGCCGCGGGAAATGACCTGAGCGTGTACGTAGCAAATTCTGACACAAATTGGGTTCAGACTCAAAGGAGGAAATCACAGCCCCGAGTGCAGCCTCATTGAACAAAGTGTGAGATGAAGTTCCCATCGAAAGCTCCAGACAAACTAAACCTCCGACTCAAACGCGGAGGAGACGGCGCGTGCGTAGTGTTAATAATGAGGGACAATTCGGAGGGCGACACAGCAGGGGAAGCGGCGGGGGAGGGGGAAGACATGCCCAGCACCAGGGGGCAGAAATAATTAGCTAACAGAGAGACGCAGCGAGGCACGGTGCACAGAGGAACTTGTCATAACACATGTTTTTTACTGAGAGCACGGGGAGCGCCGGGTCCTGCTAATAGATGTTTAAGCCAACGCGGAGCATTTAAAGGAACAGAGCCGCAGACTGTTCCCAGATCAGCAATTAATACATGTTTAGAAACACGAAACGTAAAGAGCACAAGAACAGGCTCCAAACACAAAAACAACAACACTTTCTATCTGATTGTACTGAGACTAGGGCCACTTCTCTACAGAATCTAACTGTGACATGTATTATTCACTCCATCCAGCTGCAGAGTTGTGATGAACTCAGTTGCCATGGCAATTAACAATTAAATATTCTCTTTCTAAAGTTGGACATGGTGCCCTGAACAGGACGATGAAATCACTGATTAGTTTGATTCCCCCCATAATCACCTACAGAACATAAACAACACATGAACCAGGACTGAACCAGGACTGAACCAGGACTGAACCAGGACTGAACCAGGTCTAAACCCACTCTTAACCAGGACTATAACAGGTTTAAACGAGAACTAAACCTGGACTAAACCTGGACTAAACCAGGACTTAACCAGGACTATAACAGGTTTAAACGAGAACTAAACCTGGACTAAACCTGGACTAAACCAGGACTGAACCAGGACTGAACCAGGTCTAAACCCAGTCTTAACCAGGACTATAACAGGTTTAAACGAGAACTAAACCTGGACTAAACCTGGACTAAACCTGGACTAAACCTGGACTAAACCAGGACTGAACCAGGACTGAACCAGGTCTAAACCCAGTCTTAACCAGGACTATAACAGGTTTAAACGAGAACTAAACCTGGACTAAACCTGGACTAAACCAGGACTAAACCAGGACTAAACCAGGACTAAACTCAGGACTATAACAAGTTTAAACGAGGAGTAAACCAGGACTAAACCAGGTCTAAACCTGGTTTTAATCAGGACTAAACCAAGTTTAAATGAGGACTAAACCAGGTCTAAACTCAGTCTTAACCAGGACTATAACAGGTTTAAACGAGGACTAAACCAGGACTAAACCTGGACTAAACCAGGACTAAACCAGGTCTAAACCAGGACTAAACCAGGACTAATCTTGGACTTGAGAAAGAGAGAGGGAGCAGGGTGTCCGCAAAGTGCGATTAGGTGACTGCTGTGCCTGGTCACCTGAGCGTCTGCGCAGGTGCACCTCAGGGCCCATCCCAGCACTCAGTCCTGGTTCAGTCCTGGTTCAGTCCTGGTTCAGTCCTGGTTCAGTCCTGGTTCAGTCCTGGTTCAGTCCTGGTCCCTCATGTCTCTGTAGGACAGTAGTGCAGATATCATGAGTCTGTGCAGGTTGTTTTCACCAGTCGCTCTGGTTTGACATTTAACTTGTAGCCATTTTATATTTGTTATTTTTTAATATCTCACGTTGGGAGAAGGTGGTGGACGGTGCACCCCCACATACCACGCCCACTACACCTCTGCTTTTATTGCTTCATAGTTTTGGGAAAAATATGGATATATTTTATCTGGATGCTGAAATCCTGTGTGACTTTTCTGGTGGAGGGTGCAACACCAGCTTTTGTCTCCATGGAGATGTTATTGCTTAGTCTGGAATGTTTCAGTAAAGCATTAACCATATCCATCTTGACCTAAAAACTTGCATTCTTCCACAGATCTGACATGTAACTTGGCTCTTTGGTGTCACCCGCTGTCTCCGGAGAGATAAATAAGTGAAATGCCATTCTGCGGAACAGGCAACATCTCCATGGAGAGAAGCTGGTGATGGACCCTCCAGAAAAGTGACACAGTGCACCTTTAAACCTCTCATGAGTTGGACTTATTTACCATAGAACACAATGTAAACACAAGCTGCTCGTGTTTGGCTGACAGGGACCTACAGTTTTCAAAAAAAAGTCAGATTTTAAGGCAATTTTTGCAATTTTTCAGATTATACATTTAATAAATTCAGTTCAAAATCCTTCATTTCTCTTAAAACAGCTTTATCTTGGGGTTTCCTCTAGCTCCGCTCTAGGTTCCCTCGCTGTGATTGGTCAGAGAGGTCACATGGTACAGGAGACCACTTCTCCAAGGGACTGAGGCTAATCTCACACTATCACATCTCTGATCTGAGCCCATTCATCTAAAGATCTGCCACGTTCAAAACGCTCTTCACACCTTCAAACAGAATAAGACTGAAGGATATTACCTCAAACTCTACTGTACTTACTGCACAGGTGTCAAACATAAGGCCCGGGGGCCAGATCCGGCCCTCCAAGACTTTTAATGTGGCCCTTGGGTGATTTTCTACTAAAATATTTTAATTATATTTTCTATTAAAATACTGGTAATTTTCTGCGGTGCTTAGCATATCAGCGTGTCCAGCGTCTCTGTACGTGGCCCCTCCCACCAGAGCAGCACAAATGAAGACTTGTCTCTTTCCAAACGCTCTTAAAGGACGATCGTTTTGACTGTTGACCGTGACACCCTCATCAGAAAAATGTCCAACATGAGAAAAGTGGAGCCGAGTGCAGGATTTTACAACAAAAATTGACTTATTCTTATTTGTTTTAACATGAACTTGTATGCATTGTGTTGAAAATGTATTTTTCTTAAAGTTTCAGGTTGTTCATAATATTATAATATTTTGTAAAAGAAAGAGTTAATCAATTAAAAAAAAAGATTTCTGTAATAGATTTGTGTTTCTCTGCACAAATATTTGAACTTATTGTTATTTTTGGGGTTTATATGACATGAGTTTTCTGATCCGGCCCCTTTGGGATCAAAGTCGGTTGGATACGGCCCCCGGACCAAAATGAGTTCGACACCCCTGACTTACTGCAAAAGTACTATTGTCTTCTACTCGTCCCATCATTCAGAATGTTGAGACTTGTAGGATTCATCTCAGTCTCTTTAAATCCCTGGGCAGTGGTCATGAGGAGCAGAGACAGTGTGGCTCTGTGGCTCTGTGGCTCTGTGGCTCTGTGCGCATTAATAAAGAACACGAGTCATGGAGGAGCACAGGTCTGGTTCTGAGGCTCTGTTAATTACACTGACTTGTAAATGAAACCAGCCCAGTGTTAAACACACGAGGAACCACACAAGACACGGCCACATCTGAACGGACACATTAACACAGTGTCTGGTGCTTTTATCCCAGAACCTGAGGGAGACGGGAAATTATACACATGAACTATTGCTTTATTATTGTTTTATTAAAGGTGCACTGTGTAACATTCCTGGTGGAGGGTATGTCACTTGCTTGTCTCTATGGTGATGTCTTTTTGTTTTTGTCTGGAATATTTCACAGTTTAACTCTTCTAGACTGATGGGATCATATACGATACCTGGGAATATGTTTTATATAACCACACAGAACTTCCCAACCACAAAAGATAGAAACTCACTTTCATTTCCTTGAAAAGCTGAGAGTTGCAGCGTTCCGAGCATATTTCCGGCATTATCCTACGTCACACACTGCGTGATGATGTAGAACAGTTGTGTCAAACTCATTTTGGTCCGGGGGCCGTATCCAACCGACTTTGATCCCAAAGTGTCCGGATCAGAAAACTCATGTCATATAAACCCCAAAAATAACAATAAGTTCAAATATTTGTGCAGAGAAACACAAATCTACTACAGAAATCTTTTTTAATTGATGAACTCTTTCTTTTACAAAATATTATAATATTATGAACAACCTGAAACTTTAAGAAAAATACAATTTCAACACAAAGTTTGAACATGAACTTGTTTAAAATTAACTTGTAGAAATAGGAATAAGTAAATTTTTGTTGTAAAATCCTGCACTCGGCTCCACTTTTCTCATGTTGGACATTTTTCTGATGAGGGTGTCACGGTCAACAGTCAAAACGATCGTCCTTTAAGAGCGTTTGGAAAGAGACAAGTCTTCATTTGTGCTGCTCTGGTGGGAGGGGCCACGTACAGAGACGCTGGAGACGCTGCTGTGATAAACACCACAGAAAATTAACAAGATTTTAATAGAAAATAGAATTAAAATATTTTAGTAGAAAATCAGCCAAGGGCCAGATTAAAGGTCTTGGAGGGCCGGATCTGGCCCCCGGGCCGCATGTTTGACACCTGTGATGTAGGGAAAACGAGTGCCAATAAGAACTTGTTTTCTGCCAAACGTAATTTTCCAGGCCTGGAAAAGTCATGGAATTTTGTAAAGTTCAATGAAAGTTTTGGAAAAGTCATGGAATTTTAGTATCTCTTTCACACAACTGCAGTATTCTGTTAAGTTTAGGCTATTATGATTATTTCTGAACATGTGCACCTTTAGTTTAAATGAGACGACCATATGTTTCAGACGGTAAGTTGCACTTTTTTCATGGTTTGGGTGTTTCCTGTGACTCCGGTGTGACTTCTGTATTAAAATGTTCACAGTGAAGCGTGGAGAGGTTCTAGTCTTGTGTGTGAGTATCTGCTGCTCCTGTTCCTCCTGTACCACTGTCACTTCACTCTACTGCACATGTCTCCTGCAGAAAGAGCTTCTGTCTTTTCTGTATCATGTCGGTCGATCACATCATTACTTCTGCACCACTGAACAATTTAACATTTAAACAAACTTATAAAGACGACTGAGAAGACTGAACACAAATACACCCAAAAACAAAATCAGATTCTGCAGATTACAAACTGCAAGTCGTGAAATCTGCAGCTGAAAACGATAATCGAGCAGCAGAAAGAAAGTTTGGAGTGAGAGAGAAACTTGTGACACCGGGAGGATGAACCATGAAACTTTCCTGAAGTCACTGGATGGATGAACAAAGCCTGAACTTCAGTGACACCGAAACCATCCTGTCGGGATTCAGAAAGACACGAATAACTGGAACTGATGCTGAGTCTGACGACAGCGACACTGGGGTGACCAAACCTCAGTTTTTCCCCAGACATGTCTGTTTTTTGTTTCCTGTCTTGGGCATCCGTTTTTTTTTTTTAATGATGGAAATGTCCGGGTTTTTATTCCCGTTCATTGGGGCCATTAAATTGAGCAGTTCTTGTAGCTCTGTGACTCAGAAGGAGCGAGGAAACACAGTCGGTCAGTCTGCAACACGCCGAAGCACAAATGCACATTTAACAATGACTTGAACAAGAAATTCTCAGTTTTCTGGCCCGGTCGGGACAAGTGGGAGGCCATGTGCACAGGTTGCGAGGTGAGAGTAGCTCAGTGTCGAGGCTCCACCCCCCATCTCCGGTAAGATGTCCGGGTTTTCACAAATCACAGAAGAGGAAGAGACGCTCTGTTTACCTCCGGAGGTCGCCCTGAAGAGGATGGAGAGTTTGGTAAACTTGTTCTGTTCTGTTGTTTATGTTATAGTTTATCTGAAGAACTGTTCATATGTGACGTTAACAGTCTGTTCTTCTCTCTTCTATTCTTATTACAACTTGACTTTCAACAGGAAATGTCGGTTCCTGATTTTATAAAATAAATTTCCCCCAAAAAGTGCGACTTACATGTGTTTTTTTTCTTCTTTCATTACACATTTTTTGGCTTGTGTGACTTATACTCCGGAGTGACAGTACAATAAATGCACTGACAGTATTTTGAATGTTAAAAAACTATAATCCCAAACCATAAGGTGAGTGGAAAGGTTCACATTTCATATTTAGCCCTAAAAGTCTGGTCAATTCTACACATAAAGGTGCATTAAAGTCAAAGAAAATTCACTTTAGGTCATGAAAAAGTCATGGAAAACTTTTTAAATTAGTCAGTGAAAAAGAGTGGAAACGCTGAACGCATCAAACTTGAAAATAAGGCGACTTTCCTTATACTTTAACATGTTACAGAAACAACAGTGGCAAACAGATGAGCTCTTCTCGTGCCGTCTTGTGATCATTGCCGTGCGTATTTTTAGCCGCTAACACACGTGGCAGAGTCGAGGCGTATGGTAATGCCGGTGTGTGGGCGTCTCCCTGCCTCTGCCACCGTCAGCCCTTCTAAACCTCTTACCGTCCCCAATGATAACTGTCGAATTAGCTGGCTTACTTATGCCGCTGTGACAACTCTATTTCAGGAATAGACTTGTTTATGTTCATTTGGACGATTTAGCTTCCATTTTGTATAATTCCGTTTGCTCTTTAGCATTTATATAGCTCAGAAAACAAGGTAGAAAATGTGAAAGGGTTGTCGCCGGTGTGTGTGCTGGTGTCGTCGTGATGCTAAAATTTAAAACTCGACTTTGATACTAAGGAATAGACTCGACACTGAATACCAATTCTGATACCACATGATACTAATAAACTCTTTCTTTAGACAACAGAATGTGATTTTCAACATTAAATGGTAGCACCGTATTTTTGGCGACTTAAAATCCTTTAACTCTTTCCTCCCTCGACGTCTACTCGGAACAACTCATCCATATATGACTAGAGCCGCCCATAGAGCTTAACTGCATTAAAGAAAACACACTTCCACGAGTGATTATAAATGATTTTCACACTCATGAACTTAATTGTAACATAGACATATTTGGTATTGATATTTGATTCAACTCATTTACAGGTTTATAACAGCTCACTGAAAATGAGAGTTTTTACCTGGTCAGGTGCAAAATTGAAAACAAAAAATTGCATTCAGCATCTGATATCTGAATGTTCTGAAAACTATATTAATTAAAAAAAATATATAATATATATATATATATAATATATATATATATATATATATATACATATACACTTTGTCAAAGTATTTAAACAGATTTCATATCACCAGATACAGTAGAGCCAAGTGTGCACCTGTTTTTACCTGTTGTTCACCTATGTGGACCTAATTCATTTTTTTCCATTTAACTTATTCAGCTCATTTATCTTATTATAATATAATAATATAATAATAAAACTCTTCCTCGTCAGTGGGTGTCCAGTATTTGTCATCTTGGTCACTCTCTCATGTGCAGAGCTCTGCATAAGTTTGTTTCTGTAGCGATTCTGTTATACATCACATCTTGGAAAAAAAAGACTGAAATATTTTAACTATTAACTAGGACTCACCTGAGCAACATCCAGATTTCAGGGCAATTTTGGTTCATAATCAAGTATAAAGTTCCTGATAGTTTGTCCGGATATCACAGGACTCCACACAGACGCATCAGCGGTGTTCTCATCTTTGTACGTTTCACTCTCTGAAAGTCCGTCGCTATCGCTGTTTTCCACTTTATAATCAACTTCATCATCACTTTGAAATCTATAAAAGTCACTTTCACTTTCGTGTTGTGTTTTTTCCGGAAGCTACAATCGTCACTACTTCGATTAACTTTGGAAAAAATCGTTGAAAACATATCCTTGAATCCTATTGGTCAGTCTAGTGTGGGTTGTAGTGGCCCTCGCCTGTCACAGTCTCTGTTTACATGCGAAAACCGAGCTGTTTCTAATGGTCGTCAAAACACGTCATTAAGGAAACAAGGGGGTCGTCAAATGTCGTCTTCATGGGGAAAAGAGTTAATTATCTCAAAAATCGACAGTGCTCCTTATAATCTGGTGTGCCTTATATATTAATTCTGGTCATGTTTACTGACTTCGAACCAGTTTTATGTGGTACAAAAATCAAAAATCTGTCCAAATGTTTTAGTACAACTTTGGTAAACTACAAAGCCACACTGCTTGATGGATTGTTGGAGCATTACGGCTACTGTAGTCATTAGCCTCGCAGAGTCGTGTCATTTAGTCCGACAGAACCTGACCGCATCAGCGCACAAGGAGCAAGCTGTTTTTTTCAGAGCTTATAGTTTATGAGCCAAATGAGCCATTTGGTTTGACTGTATTTTCCGGGCTATTAGACGCGTTCTTAAGCCTCTAACCCCATTAAAAAACGGCCGCGCACCCACAAGCCAGAGCCCCCCATCCACGAATCCACTCAGGTGTCCCAGCACGTAAACCAGTAAACTACAAAGCCACATCACTCACAGAACACACAAACACACACGGAGCAGACAGCGACCGCACAGAGAAAAAACACCCACAGACACACACTTATATCGGTTGGCCAATATTATCAGCCAACATGGACACTTGGAAACATATCAGCTATCGGCCTAAATCTTGCCGATATTTGCCAATATTTCACGTGGGCATGTTATACCCAGTGTTGGGGAGTAATGGATTACATGTACCGCCGTTACATAATCAGAGTACAAATTATGAGTAACTGTATTCTGTTACAGTTACTGTTTCAATGAGTGGTAATTGGATTACAGTTACTTTGCTGAAATAAGTGGATTACAAGGCGGTATTTTCCTGTTTTCACATTTTGTGCTACATCCCATTTATTTTATTTTTTATTTCGGTAATTTCACTCATTGCCGGAAACTCAAACAGAACGTGGCAATAAGAGCGATGTAAACGTCATGTTAAAGTTGGCGGCGTCAGTCACACAGTGGAAGCAGCAGTGCATTGGTAAAAAACGCATTTGTGTCTTGGAAATTCTTCTCCCGATGTGAGATAAATATAAATATAAAAAAAAAAACAAATATAAAATCGCCTACAACTTAAATGTGAAACTGGAGCTACTGGCACTGGTGAAAACAACCTGCATAGACTCATAATATCTGCACTACTGTCCTATACACAAACAAACACACACACACACAAACACACACAAACACACACCTTCATCATCGTCATCAACCTGAGAACCCGTGGACCACGTCTCCTTCCGTAGTTACTGCGTGGACACCGACGTCTCGTGCGCCGCGTGTGGACTGTGTTTTCTCGCGTAAACCGCGCTTCCTCCTGTGCGCCTCTAAACCTGAACTAAAACCAGGACTAAACCAGAACTAAACCAGGACTAAACCAGGACTAAAGCAGGACTGAACCAGGTTTAAACTAGGACTAAACCACGACTAAACCAGAAAAATCAGGACTAAACAACATGACACCTAACAGTAGGTTGATATAATTTAAGTTGATCTCATATAAAAAATAACTTCTCTATCAATAATATTTTTTAATCTGGTGAAGGAAAGTCTGATCTTGTTACTGTTTTTTAACAGACAAAACCTCTTATATTCAGATCTCGTGGTCTTTGTTTCTCTACAGTAAACAGTTGTTTATTCATGGAGACTTGGGCTCAGACAATTTGAAGACAACAAACAAGAATTTTCAGGATGTAGTTGCTACATTCATGTCGTTTAAAAAAACATGACAATATCAAGTAATCCAAAGTAATCAGATTACGTTACTCACTTTAAGTAATTTAATGGATTACGTTACAAACTAAATTTTGGGGTGTGTAATCTGTAATCTGTAGGGGATTACATTTTAAAAGTCACCTTCCCAACACTGGTTATACCTGGTTATAAAACTTATACTCTCTACATTATGTTCATGTAATCCAATTTACAGATAGATAAAAAAGAAAATAAAGAAGATAAAATAAAAAGCCCAGTCTTTCCTTAAGCATATAAAAAATATTACTGATATAGAAATGATTTCTATGTGAGGGTTTCTTTCTGCCTCTCCTACCCCTCCTTTCCCTGCTCCCTCTTCCCTTCTCTCACCTTATTTGGTTTTTCCTGGGCGGGTCCCCAAATCATCTCACCTGCTGAGCTCCACTCCTGATCCTCGTCAGTAATCATCTCCGGCAATAAAGGACCTGCTGACCTGCTCTCCAGTGCCAGATCGTTCCGTCAACAAGTGGTGAAGTACTCAGGCTATTTGTGTTTTTGAGCATTTTTGAAGGTTTTTGACTCTTACCTGTTTACTTTTGTCCGTTCCCCAGTTCAACCGTTTTGGAGCCAGCCTCATCCCGTTACCACCTGTTCCGTCAGCCTCTTCACCTTTGCACTTCAGCCGACCTGGACCCGTCCTACCTCCCCTGGAATCAATCCCCCCGTCCACGACTATTTTAGTTAATAAATACTTTTGTTACTTGTGGGTTTTTTCGGAAGGTTCAATGCGTGTCCTAAAAAGAAGCACAGGAGATGGAGAATCCGAGAGAACAGGCCACTTTATTTCAGCATTTCCATTGAGAGATTCAAGTTGATTACCAAGTACAACTGCCACCCCGGACGACGTCTCTGACCAACTCAAAATCAGGGGTAGCTTTATACTACATCTTGACAAAACATTAACTTGTTGATTTAGCATATACAGCAAGAAAATGAACAATACTGCTGACCCAGTCCACCTTATCATGGGTGGGAACATGCCACGGGGTCCACATATGTCAGTTTTTCTGCTTCGTGGCATCTCAAAGTCCAGAAAAACATGTTCTTTATGGCACTCAAAGTACAGAAAAAACATGTTATATAGACCTATAGATAGTCATACGTGTTTTCCACCCTGTTGTCATTCCAAAGTCCATAATATTGGGTGAATTAGCATGACCACCACATAATATTTCCCACATACTGCATATTTGGGTCCGACCAGTGATTCTTTAACATTCTATATGAGATCACTGCTGCTTTAAATTATGTTCACCTACTGTTAGGTGTTTAGACCTGGTTTTAGTCCTGGTTTAGTCTTAGTTTAGTCCTGCTTTTAGACCTGGTTTAGTCCTGGTTTTAAATGTGAAAACCGGAAAATACCGCCCTGTAGTCCATTTATTTCAACAAAGTAACTGTAATCTAATTACCACTCATTGAAACAGTAACTGTAACCGAATACAGTTACTCATAATTTGTACTCTGAATACGTAATCCTGGTACATGTAATCTATTACTCCCGAACACTGTCTATGTTACACTCGTTTTCCTTCTCATATCCCCCATAGAAGTTGTATTTAAAGTGAATCGTGCATGTTTGAGTCTTTAATCTCCTGTATTCAAGATGACATTGCTCTTTAACTTAAAACCATCTTTGTTCCTGCAGCTTTTCCAGTTCAGAATAATGATACTGATACATAGCTTGAAGTATTTGCTGATATGCAATATTAACCGATACAAGTGTAGAGATGGAAAATGGCATTTTTTTTCTCTCAAAACAGAGTTAATTTATCACAACATTTGTCCAGTTGTGTCATGTAACTGTTATGTGTCCTACAAGTAACTCCTGAACAGCTTTGTATGAATTAAAGTTCAAACATCATGAGACGTCCTGGGACTAGATCAGTTAGTAAAGAGTCTAACCAGGATATCATCTGAACCGATACCTGATCCAGCATATTTTCTTGGATTAACACTGATATTCGATACCAGTATCAGTATTGATGCATGTCTAAAGTGCAGTTTTCCTTTGTGACTAATCTCTGGTGTCTTTGGAGCGGAACCTGTTTCCTTACGTGGCTTAAATGGCATTAGATAAAATGGTTTGTGGTTTGATCCATCAGGGACGGGACCTTCACGACTGCACTGAATCATTCTGCCCATAAGCCTGATGGGAAATGGAGTTTTTATGAGCTCGCCGCGCTCGTTCATTAGCACAGGACGCACCATTGGCTTTTATTGATGATGTTCGCACGTGCTCGGCGGAAAAGCGGAGGGAACGCCTGGTTTGTCCTGATCTGGGTTTAGCACATGAAGAGAAGCAGGTGAAAGAGGAACTTATGTCTGACTCCAGACTTTTAATGAGGAGCTAATGTGCGGAGTTTGTGAATCTGCCTCGAACCAGAGCATTAACAAGATCTGCCAAAGTGCTTCAGTCAGCCTCTTCACAAGGAGGTGTTTTATTTGAACATCTGCTACCTCATTGTTCTACATCACTGTTCTATCTCACTGTGTTCTACCTCACTGATGCTACATTTACACTGAAACAAATCACCGTATTGAAAAGGATCTATGTCCAGACACGTTGTTTCTGTGTCCGCAATCCTTCCCTATCCACACAACTCTGAGCATATTTGTTTACGTTTTACGGAAACTGAACTTAAAACCACATGGCTTATTTGTATAAACTGAGCGCTCAAAAAACAGCTCGCTCTTTGTGCGCTGATGCGGTTCAGCTTCTGTCGGACTAAAGGACACGGCTCAGTGGAATATGAGTGTTCTTTCTGTGACAGAGGGGTGTTCTGCTGATGGTGAGTCTGTTCTGTGTTTCTGTCGTGTTGGAGATGATTCACGTGAAACTTTTCAGAGATTATACGTCTGCAGGTCGTACGCACAGACACACGTTTATATGACTGGACAGATATTCTAGCCTCGTAGTGTTTTGGTGGTGAATTACTTCGTGGTGCACAGTGTTTTCAGGCGTCCACACGGTGCCGGATCAGATCTGTGCTCAAACGAATTCGTGGGAGCTGGAGGCACCAGATCGTTCCGTCTCTGGAGCAGTTTTCCATTGTATTAGTGTGAACGAACATTGCATCCACAACAAAAACGACTCCAATACGTACTAGTGTGGACGGGGCCTGAGTTCTACTTCACTATGTTCCAGATTCAAGTAAACCTGTTCAAATCTCAAAGAGCTTTTACTGATTCTAACGCAGATTTATTCTAAATTACAGAAACACTGGACATGATGTTTCTGTCATAATTTGGCGTTTTGGGTCAAGACAATTATAAAGGAAGCAGAATGAGCCTCACATGAATCTCATTTGTGTTGCCAGTTTCAGTGCTGAAATCCAGCTGGTTTAAACCTAACTTGGCTCACACGTTCATCAGTCTGGAGTGGCTCTCGCTGAAAGTAATCTGGAAAACATGGAAAGTCATGACAATTATTTGACTCTGATTGGTTGAAGCGTCTTAACAGTAGAAGATTCCAGTTGAGAAAAGCACAGACAGAGTATTTCTTCTAAAAAATAGGCTGAAAACATCTGTTGGCATCTCAGTGTTTGTTTTTTTTGCCTTTTGGCTCCTCGAAAACCCACAATGCTGCTCTGTGATTGGTCCACCTGCCGCTGGGCAAAGGTGAACTTTACAGAAGGAGCATCTCAAGACGGATTCTCAAGTTTGCGTTGTCACAAATATCACAAAAATCCATCCTTCTGTTCAAGGATGCAGGTAATAACTTTCGCCTCCATATGTTTTCACATTTTGTTCATTGTAATATTGATCACAGCCGCATTGATCTACAACTGCTTAATAATAGAAACAGGTCCATTGACTTCCTGTTCACAGCTGCAGGACGGGCCCCGCCTCTTCAGTGGCATTTCACCACAGCAAGCAGCACATTCTCATTTTGATAAGGGGCGGGTGAAAACAGAAACATGAATCCATCAAAATAGCAGCTGATGATGGGGAAACAATACATGCAGCTGGAATTTCGGACTTCTGGTCATTGTGCAATGCAAACTGGAAAGGGACCTCCAAAAAAGTCACCGTCAAACCACCATGTTTGATTTTCTATTGTCAAAGTCCATCTTTTCAAGTGTTTTAAATAGTGCTGTCATGCGATTAGAAAAATTGAGAGATTAATTAATTATAATCTAATTAATTAATCTCACCTAAAAATTGCTGAGAAAAGCCTTCAATTTGAGGTATTTTCATTTAAATTCATTATTACATTATTGTGGCAGATCAAAAGACTGATATAGATTTAAAAAAGTGACTTTATAAAGTCATTTATTGTTTAACAAATCTCTTCAAATTGGCTGTTGAGCCCAAGTCTCCATGAATAAAACTGTTTGTTGTAAAGTAGCAAAGACGAGGAAATCTGAACATAATAACTTTTGTCGACTTAAAGACAATAAAAAGTCCAGTCTTTCCTGAACCATATTAAAAATATTATTGATAGAGAAATGCTTTATATATGACATCACTGGTTTTAGTCCTGGTTTAGTCCTACTTTAGTCCTAGTTTAGTCCTGGAATGGATTAATCCTGGTTTTAGTCCTGGTGTTAGTTCTGGTTTAGTCCTGGTTTAGACCTGGTGTTAGTCCTGGTTTAGACCTGGTTTTAGTTCTGGTTTAGTCCTGGTTTAAGTCTTGGTGTTAGTACGCGAGAAAACACAATCCACACGCGGCTCACGGGAGCATGTCGGTGTCCACGCAGTAACTACTGAAGGAAACGTGGTCCACGCGTTCTCAGGTTAATGACGATGATGAAGGTGTGTGTTTGTGTGTGTGTTTGTGTTTGTGTGCGTGTCCCCTCATGTGGCAGGTCACTATAGGACAGTAGTGCAGACATCATGAGCCTATGCAGGTTGTTTTCAGGCGATATTATATTTGTTATTTTCTTTTATATTTCACGTCGGGAGAATAATTTCCAAGACACGAATGTGTTTTTATCTGTGCGCTGCTGCTCTGTTCTACTGGCTCTTCCACCTCGTCCATTGTGCGACTGATGCCGCCAACGTTAACATGACGTTTACATCGCTCTTACTGCGCGCGTTTTGTGTGGCTTTCCGGCAATTACCAAAATAAAAAAATGTATAAATGTGTTGTGTGTGTGTGTGTGTTGTTGTCCCAACAACACATAAAAACAGGTTTTATAATAAAGAAACTCACATACAGAAACACTAAAGTTAGAGATTAAAAATGAGATTAACACGATTAAAAAACATAACGCGCTAAATATGACTGTAATTAATTAATCGCAATTAAAGCGATAATTTGACACCCCTAATTTTAAACCACATTGCTTTTGTTTCTGGTTCTGATATTGTCATATTTTAGTTTTGGGATTCAGACATCGTAATTGTGTGGTTGTTGGATCCTAACAGCGGAAAACGGCTGGAGAAATGGGCTTCTGAAGTTTGTGAACTCCATAAGTGCAAAAGAAAATCAGATCTGTGTGACTCCATTTTCCGCTGTTAGGATCCAACAACCACACAATTACGATGTCCGAAATCCAAAACAAAAATAAGACAATATCAGAACCAGAAACAAAAGTGATATGGTTCAAAAGACTTGAGAAGACACACGCATCTCACTGCGAAATCAATCAGTTTTCGGTGGGCCATTCCCAGTATGCATTGTGCGATGACCGTAAGTCCAAAATTCGGGATGCATGTATTATAACGTGGTTAAAGGTGATTTTGTATGATGTATACTTCTTTAAAACTATATTAAAGGAGGTGTGTGTATAAATCTGTAAATTCGCGTCAGAACATTTCACGTTTGTTCTCGAGTAAATCAGGAAACGGCTGAACATTCCGCCGTAGAGGTACACGTAGAACACCTCCAACGTGACGGCGCGTAAAACGGAACATTTTACACAAATAAACCCGCTGTGTGTCAGATTTAAACAGCAAACTTTTTCCATACAGTTGTAGGGAGTATTATCTGTGACATAAGGGTGAGTTGTTGTACAGTTGTAGGGAGTATTATCTGTGACATAAGGGTGAGTTGTTGTACAGTTGTAGGGAGTATTATCTGTTTTTACCAGTCCCGTCCATGTTTTTGGTGAAGTTTAACTTGAGTCAGAGAGTTTGAGACAGAGCAGTGCCTCCCGTTGGCGTCACAGCCTCAGTCGCGGTCGTTCCTCACGTTGGTTCTCGTTCCTCACGTTGGTTCTCGTTCCTCCGCTGTTAGGATCCAACAACCACACAATTACGATGTCCGAAATCCAAAACAAAAATAAGACAATATCAGAACCAGAAACAAAAGTGATATGGTTCAAAAGACTTGAAGACTGACTTTGACAATACACGCATCTCACTGGGAAATCAATCAATTTTCGGTGGGCCATTCCCAGTATGCATTGTGCGATGACCGTAAGTCCAAAATTCGGGATGCATGTATTATAACGTGGTTAAAAGTTAATTAAAGGTGATTTTGTATGATGTATACTTCTTTAAAACTATATTAAAGGAGGTGTGTGTATCCTGCGCTCTTCTGCTGCGCTCAGACTGTGCTGTGAAAATCATCAAACGCCTCCAGTTGGACGCCTTTGCATTTGAGGCACACACTTGAAACAGATTCAAGTAGAGAGGAATCACATCAGAGAGTTCTTGTAGCTGTACCTGATTTTCCTTGAAAACGTGAAAAATAGAAATAGACTTTTTTTTTTAAATGGTTTGAAGCGATGACGGTAACGAGTAGGGCCCGACGGATATATCGGTTGGCCAATATTATCAGCCAGTAGGAGGGTTTCAGTCACGTGATCACGATGACGCACGAATTTCAGGTGGAGGGCAGGAAGTGAAGACAAACACGACAAACAAACACGGCTCTGGAGAACACAGATATGGAGAAGAGTTCTTATTGTCAGGATTTAGAGCCAGTAGCGAAGCAAAAGTACGAGCAGTTAGTCGACAAATATATTGGACGTGACCCTGATCTTATTGAAAATGAGAGAATTTTTGACCGAAGTAAAAGATTTGCCAACAATCGAGGCAGTGGAGATCACGAACTACCGAGTTCTCCAGACATCGTTCTACACCAGACAACAGATGAAAGGACAACTTTTTTGTCAGTAGATGGGTCCAAAACCTTGGTGCAAAACGCCTAAATGATGATTATCGTTTGTTCTTCGCCGGGGTGAGTGTTTCTCTTATTTTATGTGTATAGACTGTTACAAAAAAAACTGCAGTGTATCGGCAGTAACCGATCTATGCAAACTATTTAATGTCAACAAACGTCGTTAGCCGTTAGTCATTAAAGGTTGTATAGAGGATTCTCCAAGGAACAAGAAATCCAGCGACTGTTTGTCCTTTTTCAAATGTTGCGCATGCGTGAAACCACCCCCCCTCCCCACAGCTCCTACGTAGAAACGCTTTCCGCCTCATCCTTACGCCAGAAACCGGTGCGCTGCACATGACTTGTAAACAACTAACTACAGTGTTGGTTAGGCAAGACGGAGAAGTGAGGAGCGGGGGGAGCGGGTGCGCGGATATTTTGTGCGCGGACGAGAAGTGAGAAGCAGGGTGAAGAACGGAGCGGGGAGAGAGGAGAGGGGAGCGGTGCGTGGAGATTCCGTGAGGAGCAGGGAAAAGAGCGGAACGGGCAGAGAGGGGCGCATAGAGGGGGGCGCGGAGATTGAACTAGCTACTACTACAACACGCAGCAGCAAGCGGACTCTTGGAAATAAAGTACGTTTTCATTAAGCAGAAGTTTCCTTCCAGGAGTAATTTGTGGACCAGTGGTTCAGTCTTTAGACCTTCGTCTGCTTCAGTCGCGCCATCTGGAATGAATCTTCAAGAATCACCTTAGTTTGGTTTCGCTGCTTTTCCCCTTGTCTTCTTCTTTCAGCGATCAAAAACGGACTTTCTTTTGCGGCGAACTGCTCCTGATTCTTGTCGCCATTGCAATAAACTTTGTGCGAACTGCGAGGAAGATAGTCAAAAAAGCGCTAAGAACTGTTGCGTTGGTGTAAACAGCGTCTGTGCGTCTTGCGCTGTGGACTGCGTACAGTCGTACGTAAAATGTATCACACAAACTATTTAATGTCAACAAATGTTTAAACGTCGTTAGCCGTTAGAAACAAAAAAAAAAACTAAAAAAATCCTCCATACAACCATTAATGATTTGCGGATTCTTCTCCTCCCGACCGTAAACACAGGTTTGTAATCCACTTTGTTCTGTCAGCTTTTTCCATTTCTGACCTTTGTTGGACGACTATCTTTGGTACTCTAAAAAATCGCTTTTCCTTCTCTCGGTTAGAACGATTGGCACAACCATAAACTACACAACACATCGGCATTTTCCAGACAAAAACGCAACAGTGTTTCACTACAAACGTAGACCTGTGACATCACGTGAAACACAGCTATATTGGCACTTGGAAACATCGGCTATCTGCCTAAATCTTGTCGATATGGGACGATATTTCATGTGGGCGTGTTATACTTCATTATAAAGCTTAGACTCTCTACATTAAGTTAATTTAATCCAATTTACAAACAGACAAATGTCCTAATATGTGGCTCCGCATCAGTATTTATCTGTGGAGTCATTTGTCTATGTCTGTGGCCGTACTGTCCCTGAACACACCCCCAGAGTCAAGTCCCCCAGAGTCATGTCACTCACATGTGCTTGCAGCCATAGATCCGTGTACAACACTGAGATTACCATATTTTCCGCGGCTCTTACTGTCAAAAAACGATACAACAAATCCATCAGGTGTCCCAGCACGACTTCAGTAAACTACAAAGCCGCACCACCCACAGAACACGCAAACACACACGGAGCAGACAGCGACCGCACAGCGACAAACACCCGCAGACACACTCATCACTCCACGCCGACGAGGAACGGAACGGAGGAACGAACCGAAAAAGCGAGCGCAATGTGCCGCTTCTAGACACGACTGAACAACTGAGTCACTGCGAACACGCCGACAATCCGTTGGTCCCAGACACACCCTCCCTACACGCCACAACTGAACAAAGCCCAGAGTCACCGTGAACGAACAAACAAACAAAACCACTCACCCATCACACTGTTGTGTTTCCTTTAAAGTCCCACGTGGTTTATTTGTGAAAAAAGTTCAAAAATAGACCATTTAATGACAGTGCGCCTTATAATCCAGAGCGACTAATAGTGCAGAAAATACGGTATATTCTTTTTAAGGACAATCGGTTTGAGTTTGGATTAAAAGGACATTTATTATTGCAGACTTGTGATCTGAGAGGAGCACTGAGTGTTGGGAATCTGTCGGTTTTGAAGCTAGTTTTGGTTCTTTCCATTGGTTAGCGATTAGCTGCTGTAGCTCCCACACATAAACAGACTGTTTTCTCTTCTATTGGCCGACTGTAACGTAGGGTGACCAAACGTCCGTTTTTTCCTGGGCATGTCCGTTTTTTGCGTCCTGTCCTGGGCGTCTGGGCTTTTTTCATAAATTGATGGAAATGTCCGGGTTTTCATTACCGTTCATTGGGGACTGTAGTGGCAGTTTAACTCCAGTCTGCCACTATAGCTGTGAGGGCTGTGTGGCTTTAGCTTGACTCATGTGTCTAAGATGAAAACTGAAAGATTCAATGTCCAAACTTACAGAATATTGATTATGAGGTTTAACTGAAGAATACACAAAATATCCTGATCACACGGTCAAAAAACTGTATGGCCTCAACCCCCTACAGCTTCCACACAAAGAATAATCAGGCCACAAAGGCCACCTGGCTATGAGCCACTAGGCTCCACCCCTAAGGCTCCACCCCAAACACCTTGAACCAATGTGGGTCAAAAATGGCCGTAACAGGGACATTAAACTGAGCGTCTCTCGTAGCGTCTGTGACTCAGAAGGAGGGAGACACAAACAGTCGGTCAGTCTGCAACACACCGAAGCACAAATGCACATTTATCAATGATTTGTACAAGAAATTTTCCATCCCGGTCTAGACAAGTGGGAGGCCATGTGCAGAGGTTGCGAGGTGAGAGTAGCTCAGTGTGGAGGCCCCACCCCCCATCCCCTGTAAGGTGTCCGGGTTTTCACAAACGGAAATATGGTCGCCCTATGTAAAGTCACTATATTGGCCATATAAATGTTAATGGTCCTGCATTGATACGTAAATGTGAACAGAGTTGTGAATGACTGACATTTATTCAATCGAATTAATTACCGCGGCGCATATGCATTTACGGTTTAAAGGCTAACAGCGGTAGTTTACTTTTTGTTACTAGAATTACTGGACCTACTGTCTGTAAATATGACGTAAAGGAGGCAAAATAACAATAAATGTTGCCTAAACAACCCAATTTAAAATCCACCAGAGTCAAACCGTGAATATTTACATCACTAAATATATCGGCAATTGTATCGGCAGCTCCAACTCCCATTTTATCGGTATCATATCGGCCGCAAATTCCATATCAGTCGGGCCCTAGTAACAAGTACCATGCTCCTGATTATTTGACAACACAGTTCTTTCTAATTAAATGCAAGACACATTTTGATGCAATACAAGAGAAAAACAATGGTGTATAAGGCCATATGTACTATTAATAGCATAATGTCTCGTTTAAAAAGTCATCTATACGCTCCAGTATGTGATTTCTTCCCCGTGCCCTCATCTCTGTGCCTCTTGTTTGTGTAGTGCCTCTGTAGAGCGCTGACTTCTACATTTCTATTATTCTCAGTGTAACGTGCTGCAGCAGACACTTCTCCAGGCCTCCGGGGAAATGGGATATGGATTTGCTTTTCTCCGAGGATTTCAAAAGAGTTTAGGAACATTCATAATTTGTGGAGAGATAAAAGCAGAGTGTGGTCTTTCTGAAGTGGGGCTCGAGGAGGTTTGGACAAAGGTGAATTGGCTCATTTTGAGACATTTGCAGAAGTGGCGCTGCCGTCTGTGATTGTAGATGATCAGGGCTCGGAAAATGTGTGCGGCTGAAAGCACAGAATATGCAACAAAGACTTTTTATTTGGAGCTTTCTACCAAGTTTATAAAAGTGTTCCATCATCAAAAACCATGTCTGAAATGTTAATACAATGTTTTTGTCAAACAACTCTTACGCAACAGATAATACTCCCTACAACTGTACAACAATCTCACCCTTATGTCACAGATAATACTCCCTACAACTGTACAACAACTCACCTTTATGTAACAGATAATACTCCCTACAACATCTCACCATTAAGTAACAGATAATACTCCCTACAACTGTACAACAATTCACCTTTATGTAACAGATAATACTCCCTACAACTAACCCTGATGTGACAGATAATACTCCCTACAACAGAACAACAGTTCACCCTTATGTAACAGATAATACTCCCTACAACTGTACAACAACTCTCCCTTATGTAACAGATAATACTCCCTACAACAGAACAACAGTTCACCCTTATGGAACAGATAATACTCCCTACAACTGTACAATTCACCCTTATGTCACAGATAATACTCCCTACAACATCTCACCATTAAGTAACATATAATACTCCCTACAACTGTACAACAACTCGCCCTTATGTAACAGATAATGCTCCCTACAACTGTACAACTCACCTTTATGTAACAGATAATACTCCCTACAACTGTACAACAACTCACCCTTATGTAACAGATAATACTCCCTACAACTGTACAACAACTCACCCTTATGTCACAGATAATACTCCCTACAACTGTACAACAACTCACCTTTATGTAATACATGACTTGCACATTTACATTTACATAATTATGTTTTATTTGACACGTGTCTCTTGCTCTTTTTTTGCTACTTATTTAGAATTTATTATTACCATTTATATTTCTACTGTTTGTTTTTATATTTTATTGTGATGTGATTGTGCGTAATTAAGAAAAAACGTTCTGCAGAGACCATTCATGACTAACATGTGTCAGAACAGTCACATTTCTTGGTGTTTTGGTCATTTTTAAGCAACTTTTCTCTATTTTACTGAAACAAATTACAATTTATTCCTCTCTTTACTCTTGGCAGGGATCAAATTGGTCCAAAATAGAGACACCTGGAACATTTCTTGAATAAAACTGGGACAAATCAGTGGTTTTGTATAAGTCTGGGACTACTTTAAAAGCCTATCTGCATCTTTATCTCCATTTTTTAAACTCTTTGGAATTGTCTTTTGTTTTTCTGCCGCTGCTCTCGTCATTTCTCCATTGTTGGATGAATGCATCTCGATCCATTGGCTAAAAGAAACATTAGCACATCAAGAGTCAACAATAAAACACAAAACCATACATGTGTTGTCAGTGAAGAGCGTAAACATTCAAATATCGTCATTTTATGGTCCTAGTTTGGAGATGACGCTCCGTGTAGGTTTGAGTGATGACCTTCTGCCTTACGAAGACTGATCTAGTTTACAGAGCTCTTCTCTTCATTCACATTTCCATGATTATTTTCACATAAAAGTTCATTAATGGCTCTGGGACAAGGACAGATGTGGTTTCTCATTGATTGAATTTTCTGAATGACAGGTCGTTGGCGCCACAAATCACGACTAACCCCCATCCATCTGAAAGTCGGCGAGCGGAGCGCCTTTCCCTCCTCTTCCTCTGCTTTTATTGTTGCTCTCCTAATCATTTTCACCACATAAAAGATAATATCCACGGGGCCTGACTGCCATCCATCACCCGTCACCGCGGTAACACCTGGTTGCTAAGGGCGTCCGAATGACACTGCGGCATGCTGGGAGTTGTAGTCTCCAGCTGCTGAGGCCTGTTGGTCAGAGGTGACATCATTATACACGTGTGATGGATGGAGCCGATCATTTTCAGATATGGACACCTGTTAGCGGAGGGCATCCAAATGACACCGGTGCATGCTGGGAATTGTAGTTCGCCTTACTGTTGTTCAAGGGCAAACTTTTAAAGAAATGTTTTTGACACCAAGTCTTTAACTTCTAAGTGGAAGGTACAGCCGCCTGTCTCCATGGAGATGGTATTGCTTTGCCTACAGTACAAATGTATTGATACTGTGCAGTGACATCATGCTGGGGGTGTTCTACATGTATCTGTAGCCAGTGTTGGGGAGTAACAGATTACATGGTACCGGAGTTACGTAATCAGAGTACAAATTATGAGTAACTGTATTCAGTTACAGTTACTGTTTCAATGAGTGGTAATTAGATTACAGTTACTTTGTTGAAATAAATGGATTACAAGGCAGTATGTTCCTGTTTTCACATTTTGGGCTATGTCCCATTTTTTTTTCTTCTCAGTAATTCCACTCATTGCCGAACAGTAAATCAGATCTAAAACCAAGTCTAAATCAGGTCTAAACCAGGTCTAAACCAGGACTAAAACCAGGTCTAAACCAGGTCTAAAACAGGATTTAACAGGACTAAACCATGCTGCGTGGAACGTGTCTCCTCCTCTTCTATCAATAATATTTTTAATTTGGTTCAGTAAAGTCTGGGCTTTTTATTTTCTTTTAGCAGATAAAACATCTTATGTTAAGATTTCCTCATCTTTGTTTCTCTACAGCAAATCAAGTAATCCAAAGTATTCAGATTACATTACTCACTTGAAGTAACTTAATGGATTGAGTTACAAACTACATTTTGGGGTATGTAATCTGTAATCTGTAGGGGATTACATTTTAAAAGTCACCATCCCAACACTGTCTGTAGCCTATTTGATGGAATGTTCAGCAGTTACTATGGAGGCAATGCACACATGAGCAAACACTTTGTTAGTAAAAGATGCATTTGAAATCTTGGATGGCAGGTTGTCCATCCATCCATCCATTTTCTTCCGCTTATCCGGGGCAGCTAGACTTCCTTCACCCCAGACACGTCCTCCAGCTCCTCCAGGGGAACCCCGAGCTGTTCCCAGGCCAGCCGAGAGACATAGTCCCTCCAGTGTGTCCTGGGTCTTCCCCGGGGCCTCCTCCCAGTGGGACATGCCCGGAACACCTCCCGAGGGAGACGTCCAGGAGGCATCCGGAACAGATGCCCGAGCCACCTCAGCTGCTTCGCTCGACATGGAGGAGCAGCGGCTCTACTCCGAGCTCCTCCCGTGTGACTGAGCTCCTCACCTCATCTCTAAGGGAGACGCCCAGCCACCCTGCGGAGGAAACTCATTTCGAGTGCTTGTATCTGTGATCTTGTCCTTTCATTTATTACCCAGAGCTCATGACCAGAGGAGACAGGCAGGTTGTATTTTCATATTAAACATTTAGAAAATGTCCCATGACTTTACATGACACTAAATAAATTCAGAATATTACAGATGCACTATGTAACTTTTCTCAACAGAATAAACAGAAATAGACATTGAGTTTTAAACCATGTTATAATGTTTTTGATTTATTGACTCGTTTTAATAATACATGAAGACAAAGTTTTCTCTGAGGGCTCAAAAATGCCCTTTTCATATTTTACCAGTTTAGTTGCATCATAGATAAAACTCTTTCACAGTCATTCACTCAGAGGCGGCGCTACCATTCGGCAAAAGTAGGCGGCTGTCTAAGGCCTCCAGACCTGGAGGGGCCCCCAAACAATATGCCCTCAGTGCCACTAATGGCCGAGGCCTGAGAGCAATTTAATTTTCTCTCAGTATGACATTAAATGAAAGTAGTTTGCTTAGTTATATCAGCATTGACAATCAGATTTGTATGGCCTTTTATATTCTATTCAAACAACATTTTTATATTACTTATTTCTCATTTATTTACTCTTAATTTACTCTTAAATATGGTGACCAAGATATCATACCAAGGCATCCTCGATTTTTTGGTGGTTGGTGATAATAAAATTGTGAAACAAGTGCGTAATTAAGGAAAATTGTTCTACAAAGATGATTCATGACCAACACGTGAGTCAGTATAGACACATTTTCTTTGTGTTCTGGTCATTTTTAAGCAGCTTTTCTGTATGCACACAACGCACACATTAGCAAACACTTCCAAAAAAATACAAAATGGAATTTAAACTGCATATTTTCAGGAGTACCACTGCTTGAATCACCTCATTTGTAGCTCCAGTCAAGTCAGTTTTTTATGGTCAGACTGTGTTAAAACTGGGGGTGGGACTTAATATCAATAATAACAAATATAATTTATAATCTAATTAAGTACAAGCTTTGTAATTAATGCATTTGAGTTAACTGTATAATAATATTTGCTTGACTCATTTACTCATTTTCTTCCTGAAGTCTGTCATGTGTTGGAGTTTGAGCCGCTGACGTCTCTTGTTTGTATTTGGACCAGAACTGCTCCTGCCAGCAGCTCCAGGAGTTTCTGTTCTCGCTGTCACATGTTTTACAATAAACAACGCCTTTGTCAATGCTTCCATCAGGTCGTTTTTGTGAATAGAAATCGTAACGTCCAGCAGACCCAGAAGCTTTCATGCTCCTGTGTGTGTGTGTGTGTGTGTGTGTGTGTGTGTGTGTGTGTGTGTGTGTGTGTCTGTGTCTGTGTGTGTGTGTGTCAGTATAATCACACAACGTGGTGCACAGACAAACATTCCACATTGTTTGTCAAACTGCGATAAAATGTGTTACTATTTTTAATGCGTTATTTTCTTTGTAATGAATTCATCGTAATTAACGCGTTAATGTTCCACCCCAAGTTAAAACAAAACTCAGATTAAATACGAAGCTGAAAAAACTGAGGCACAAAAAAACACAAAATAATTAAAAGCTTTTAATACCACCAGTGTTGGGAAGGTGACTTTTAAAATGTAATCCCCTACAGATTACAAACCCCAAAATGTAGTTTGTAACGTAATCCATTAAATTACTTAAGGTGAGTAACGTAATCTGAATACTTTGGATTACTTGATTTGCTGTAGAGAAGCAAAGACGAGGAAATCTTCACATAAGAAGTTTTGTCTGATAAAAGAAAATAAAAAGCCCAGACTTTACTGAATCAAATAAAAAATATTATTGATAAAAGAGGAGGAGACACGTCTGCGCAGCATGATTTAGTCCTGTTTAAATCCTGTTTTAGACCTGGTTT
>NW_026571018.1:36280284-36315284 GCF_026225935.1 Boleophthalmus pectinirostris
AGACCTGGTTTAGACCTGGTTTAGACCTGGTTTAGTCCTGGTTTAGACCTGGTTTTAGTCCTTTTAGTCCTGGTTTAGACCAGGTTTAGAACTGGTTTGGACCTGAGTTTAGACCTGGTTTTAGACTTGGTTTAGTCCTGGTTTAGTCCTGGTTTAGACCTGGTTTAGACCTGGTTTTAGTCCTGGTTTAGTCCTGGTTTAGACCTGGTTTTAGTCTTGGTTTAACCTGGTTTTAGACCCGGTGACTGTTTTAGACCTGGTTTGGACCTGAGTTTAGGTTTTAGCTGGTTTAGTCCTGCTTTAGTCCTGGTTTAACAAGACCTGGTTTTAGAACCTGGTTTAAGACCTGGTTTAGACCTGGTTTTAGACCTGGTTTAGTGGTTTGGACCAGAAAAAACAAAAAACAACAAACAAAAAAAAATAAAACATAAAGGGAATAGCGCAAAATGCGAAAACAGGAAAATACCGCCATGTAATCCATTTATTTCAACAAAGTAACTGTAATCCAATTACCACTCACTGAAACAGTAACTGTAACTGAATACAGTTACTCATAATTTGTACTCTGATTACGTAACTCTGGTACATGTAATCTGTTACTCCCCAACACTTGAATACCACGTGGCAGATCAAGTTAAAATTGCGCAAACCCGTTTCAGCCCCTTGGCCTTGATGATACTTTGAGTACCTCAATTTTTTTTACTTCATATTTGAGACGGTCCCTACCAGGGTGTCCCCAGGTTTGACTACCCAAAATGTAAGACTTTTAAGACCTTTTTAAGAAAATCCAATTATGCGTCCAGTTCTCCAACTACTATATCTGTAAGAGTCACTGTGGATTAAACCGACACGTCCCCATTGCTGATCGTTTCCTCATTGCTGCGGCGCAGAAACCAAAGTATTGCTTGCGCATACTTCAAATTAGACGTTCATTCACGTTACGTCATTTTTTTTTTTTGTTTTTCTCCCTCCATTTAACATCGCTCTGCAGCCCGGTTGAGTTGACTTTTGTGAAAAAAATAAGACTTGGACAACATCATTTAGACTTTTTAAGGACCATGAATGAAATCTATGAACTGTGGACGTAGTGAGGACAGAAAACATCAGCCAATAAATAACGAGGCTGCCTCATTTTAGGCTGTTAGGTTGTCAATCAAACTCCCTACGTTTCTAGTGTAACTGACTCAGGGATTACTTGGTTTATGCAGCGGTTCTTAGAGGCTTTTTCAAACTGTCGCTTCCTCGCAGTTCGCGCAGTTTGTCACGATGGTGGACTAGAATCTGCGACCAGTTCCCTGCAAAAGAAAGTCAGTTTTTGAAGAGAATAAGGGGAAAAGGAGCGAAGCCACACTGAGGTGATTCTTGGAGATTCCTTCCAGCGACGGCGCGACTGAAGCAGACGAAGGATCTTAAAAACTGACGTGTCGGTCGCTAAATTATTTCTAGACAGGTCATTTCAACAGTCATTCTGAACACACCCCAGATGTAAACAAGCGTGATTTCTAGAGTAAGAAGGCGGGAGGAGGTGTTTCTATTGAGGGAGCTGTGGAGGATGACGGTGGTGTCACGCATGCACAAGGACTGTCGCTGTATTTCACTTCTCTTTAAAAAATCCTCTATACAACCTTTAAGACTTTTTAAGGCCTTAATTTAGGAACATGAAATTTAAGACCTTTTTAAGACCCTGCAACTACCCTGCCTACACTGAAGAGCACCAAAGGACAATTCTAACAATCTCTGTACATCCAAGTAACACTCCTGCCCCCTGAAGTAAAAAAGCAAAACTCAGATTAATTCTAATTTGAGTAACAGAGCTTCAGACGCAGCAGTGCCTCCAGTTAGCTTCACACCCCCAGGGAATGGTGATATCGGCTGCGAAATATATATATCTATATGCACTGTTGGGCAAGTTACTTTGAAACTGTAATGTGTTATTTTTACCTATTACGTCATTTCAAAGTAATTGTTACATTACATATTACTGGCATTTAAAATGTAAGGCTTTACATTACTATTAATTACTTTAAAAGTACTCTCACCAAAATAACTTTTTGCGCTGTATATGGACTGAACCAGGACTAAAACCAGAACTGAACTAGGACTAACTAGAACTGACAGGACTAAAACAGGACTCACGCTAGGACGGGCTCGAAGGTGACGCTGGAGAAAGGAGCGGCTCTGCTCCGCACCTCACGGAGGTAAGAGCGACTGTCACACGATGTCTTTATGGACCCTGCTGCTCGGGCTCGCGGCCCTGATTTCAGCAACTATTTGCAGGTACCCGAGCCGGTGCAAGAGTCTTTACAGCGCGTAATTCTACCTTCTTCAGCGTGTCAGAAGTCAACTTTTTGTGTGATGGTTTTGCGATCTTCCTCTGCTTTTGAGTGCGAGCGCAGGAGCCTTTGTCGGTGCAGAACGTTTCGCGACATTGTGGGTTTTTGTCGGGAAGAAAACTTGCAGCCGTACAGCACTTCACAATCACACTGCTAGAGACTGAACATGTATTTAAATTTGGCAGCTGAACACATTCTGTACTGTACAGGAGACAGGAGACAGGAGTCCCTTGGCCAATCAGGACGCAGCGGGAGAACGCAACAACATTCATACAATGTAAAAAAAAAAGGATGCACCAAAATAATATCTGCGAGACGCGAAAAGTGAACTGTGAAGGGGAGGGACGAGTGTAAACCGGTCTAAACCAAACTGACCCAGGTCTAAACCAGGACTAAACAGCGTGGAGTTCTTTGTCAGTCTTTCGTCCGCGGTCACCTGAAGGTCTTGAGGAGCATCTCCGGTGTTTCACCGCTGCCTGATATCGAGGTGATTTTAGTGAATTTGTTTTGAAGAAAAACCCACCACTTCAATCCAGGTTAAAAAAACACTGTAACGCACATTTCACATTTGTACATAAGTAGCCGAACATTATGACCAAAAACAGAATAAAACACCATAGAAGGATGTCACACCATGGGAAACATAGAGATCTGTGGAGAGGCAGCTCTGTTCGCTTTTTTTTTTTTTTTTGGCATATAGAGCAGTGTTTGATAGATAAGATATTTTATTATTAGGTTTTTAATTTTTATTTTTTTTATAACAACCAGCTGTTTTTTTTTTCTCTCTCTCTTTTCATTTGCATGTATTTATTAGACGCTGCGGCGAATGTCTGTGCTGCTCATGAGCACTGAACTCAAAAGAGAATCATTAAACTCTTACTATGGAAATATGTTAATGTGATGTTAATGTAAAAGCTTTTCAAATCTAATGGAGTTTTATGAAACACGAATAAAACATGACAAGCTTATATATGTTGGATGGTATAAATTGTTGAATTGGTATAAAAAAGTTGAATTCTAAATAATTCTCTGGATATTAAAATGTGTCTGTTCTAAAGTTAAAATCTATCGAACTGTGTTAGAATTGACAGTTTTCTCTATGGGGATGTTCTTGCTTTGTCTGGAATGTTCCGCAGTATGACATTAAACTGTTCTATCTCCATGGAGACCAAACCGGACCAAGTTACAGGTCAGATCTGTGGAGAGGCGAACCCGACTCACAGTCAGAATGTTTGTTTTGCTAGGTATTTTTGAACTATGTAACAGATAATACTCCCTACAACTGTAACAACACTACAATGTAACAGATAATACTCCCTACAACTGTACAACAACTCACCCTGTAACAGATAATAATACTCCCTACAACTGTACAACAACTCACCTTATGTAACAGATAATACTCCTACAACTGTACAACAACTCACCTTTATGTAACAGATAATACTCCCTACAACTCACCTTTAATGTAACAGATAATACTCCCTACAACTGTACACAACTCTTATGTGACAGATAATACTCCCTACAACTGTACAACAACTCACCTTTATGTAACAGATAATACTCCCTACAACTGTACGAAAACTCACCCTTAATGGAACAGATAATACTCCCTACAACTGTACAACAACTCACCCTTATGTGACAGATAATACTCCCTACAACTGTACAACAACTCACCCTTAAGTAACAGATAATACTCCCTACAACTGTACAACAACTCACCCTTAATGTGACAGATAATACTCCCTACAACTGTACAACAACTCACCCTTATGTAACAGATAATACTCCCTACAACTGTACAACAACTCACCCTTAAGTAACAGATAATACTCCCTACAACTCACCCTTATGTGACAGATAATACTCCCTACAACTGTACAACACTCGCCTATATGCAACAGATAATACTCCCTACAACTGTACAACAACTCACCCTTATGGAACAGATAAGTCCTGGTTTAGTCCTGGTTCAGTCCTGGTTCAGTCCTGGTTAGTCCTGGTTCAGTCCTTGTTTAGTCCTGGTTCAGTCTGTATGCGTCACAAAAGTCCTACATCTCAATCAATCAATCAACAACTGTATTAATCCCAAATGGCGATGTCAGTTGGCACATCTCCGGTCGTGCACAATCGATAAATAATAAAAGAAATAAAAACAGACGTCCCACATTCAAACCTCAGCGCATCAGGGACACAATAACAGATTCACTTTCCATTTAAAAAGCTTCACGGCAGAAGGACGAAGGATCTCGATCGATGTTTCTTCGGCTCAGTGAATAAAGTCTGTGAAGTGACGATGTATTTTTGACAGTTCAGCCGCTTTGTGAATTCATATTCGCGCTGAAGAAAGCATCATCGTACATTTTCATTTCGTGATTCTTGACGTCGTAACTTTTCAATTCGTATTCTGATGGATAAAATACACCCAACGCATTTTACGTACGACTGGACTCATTTGAGAGTTTACGAATATTTATTTTATGCTCAGCTACGGACAAATACGCACGGATTTCTCTCGACCTTTCTTCTTCTTCCAGATGCCCCCGAGGCGTCCAAATCGAGGCGTCCAGTGTGGTTTTCGTGACATAATGCGATTACAGGTTATTCACGAAGGCCCGGAAGGTTTCGTGATACGATCCCGCCCATAACTCGGTCAATAATTTACCCAGATACCGTTGGAGGAAAAAATGTGATTGGTCCATTTCCATTCCATTATATTAACCCTTTGTTTCCCAAGAAATATCAGTCCAAGTTTAAAACACTGAGCTAGAAATTATTACTAGAGTTGTGTTTTTTACTCACTGAATAAAAATATTGAAAAAAAATGGTAACACTTTATAATAACTACACCTTATTTAGCCTTAATAAAGCATGAACAAAGACTTAATTAATAATGATTCACGCTTAGTAACTACTTAATTACTACCTGAATTAGCACTTAACTTGCACTTAATTCACCTGTGCTGTAAATCGTAACTCAATACTTCTTAATTACTCATGAACTAACAATTTACATGTTTACAAATGTATATTTAAGTTCACATTTGAGCATTTATTAATGATTAGTAAACTATGAGAGAATGATTTACTAATAACGCAATGCAATGATACATTCAGGCAGCTGTTATCTGTTAGTTAAGTCTTTCTGAGAGTTTTTCTAAAGTGAAGACTAATTATGTTTTATTAAGTATTTGTTAAAGTTGGTCAAATTCCAGAGAAACAGTAATGCATTACTAGTAAATCATTCTCTCATGGTCTTACTAATCATTAATAATATGCTCAAATGTTTGTATTTAAAAATATATACATTTACAAATGCACACACAAATGTTAGTTCATCAGTAATTATAGTAAAGAAATACTTAGTGAGTCAAAGTACTATTTACAGCACAGGTGAATTAAGTGCAAGTTAAGTGCTAATTCAGGTAGTAATTAAGTAGTTACTAAGCGTGAATCATTATTAATAAGTCTTTGTTCATGCTTTATTAAGGCTAAATAAGGTGTAGTTATTATAAAGTGTTACCAAAAAAAAAAAATTTGTAGTACAAAAATTAATTCAATATTTTTTCTTGAGCCTTCAGAAAACCTCCAAGTCTCTGAGGGTTCAACTCTGAAAGAAATGCTGTTTGCACAACAAATGTTTGACTCTTTCCTTTATATTTCCAATAAAAGTGCACTGTAAGCTATTCTTTTATTCATTAATTGGTTTAATAGCGATTAATCGCACTGAAACTCATGCGATTAATATTTTTTATTTTTGTCCAGCCCTATATATAGTCAGTGTCGGGGAGTAACAGATTACATGTACTGGAGTTACGTAATCAGAGTACAAATTATGAGTAACTGTATTCAGTTACAGTTACTGTTTCAGTGAGTGGTAATTGGATTACAGTTACTTTGTTGAAATAAATGGATTACACAGAGGTATGTTCCTGTTTTCACATTTTGGGCTAAACCAGGACTAAATCAGGACTAAACCAGGACTAAAATCAGGATCTAAAACCAGAACTAAACCAGGACTAAACCAAGACAAAAAAAAAACAAAAACAAAAAAACAGGACTAAACCAGGACTAAAACCAGGTCTAAAACCAGGACTAAAATCAGGACTAAAACCAGAACTAAACCAGGACTAAACCAAGACCAAAAAAAAAAAAAAAAACAGGACTAAATCAGGACTAAAACCAGATCTAAAACCAGGACTAAAATCAGGACTAAAACCAGATCTAAAACCAGAACTAAATCAGGACTAAACCAAGACAAAAAAAAAAACAGGACTAAAACCAGGACTAAAACCAGGACTAAACCAGAACTAAAACCAGATCTAAAATCAGGACTAAAACCAGGACAATATCAAGTAATCCAAAGTATTCAGATTACGTTACTCACTTTAAGTAATTTAATGGATTACGTTACAAACTACATTTTGGTGTATGTAATCTGTAATCTGTAGGGGATTACATTTGAAAAGTCACCTTCCCAACACTGAATATAGTTAACACGATTGCCTAAAATGTTGGACAAGTGCAGTTCAAGTCACAGAAATGGGAAACATTATAATTTTTTTCCCCATTATTCATTTAAACACAAAATCGGAAACTTATTATTATTTTTGATTTTATTTTGAAAAACTAATGATACAAAGACTAACAGTGGATTGAAAAGTGGCTTTTGCACAATATGTCTCCTTTAACATCTGGTTTGTGAGGGCGTCCAGATGACACTGCGGCATGCTGGGAGTTGTAGTCCCCGGCTGCTGGGGCCACTGGGTTAACGCCGCAGTGCACGTGATGAATGACAGTTGTCTATTTCCCGCTCTGATTTAGATCCACGGGCCGGGGATGCGTGGCGGTGGCCTTTGGAGGAGGATTTTCCAGGTCATAGCGTCAAGGTGAAGCTAACCTGAAGCTAACCTGAAGCTAACGGCGCTACGTGAGCTGAACCGCGGCACGGGAAATGTCAGGTCATCCCACGAGACGACGGAGCGCACAAGGACGAGGCCCGCCGCAACATCAACACTTTATGATCACTGGACGAGCGTTTGGTACAAGCCGTGATGGAGCTTTAATATTACCTGGAAATGAGGTCAAACGTACACAGGCTTTTCTATCTCTGTTGACAGTTGGCAAGGGTGACCAAACGTCCGTTTTTCCCCGGACATGTGCGTATTTTGCGTCATGTCCGGAGCGTCCGTTTTTTTTTTTTAAATAAAGTGATGCAAATGTCCGGGTTTTCAGTACCGTTCATTAAACTGAGCGTCTCTCGTAGCGTCTGTGACTCAGAAGGAGCGAGACACAAACAGTCGGTCAGTCTGCAACACACCGAAGCACAAAAGTGTATTTAACAATGACTTGTACAAGAAATTCTCCATTTTGCATCCCGATCGGGACAAGTGTGAGTCCATGTGCACAGGTTGTGAGGTACAGTGTCCCTCGTTTATCGCGGGAGTTACGTTCTAAAAATAACCCGCGATAGGTGAAATCCACGAAGTATCAACTTTATATTTTACAATTATTCTATCTGTTTTAAGCCTGTAAAACTCCTCAGCACAAACTTTATACACTTTTCTCAGACAGGACAGGTGCAACCCTTTTTACTTCCTTCTTAAAATGTATTGCTGCTGTCGTCCTTTTGTTATTTTCCTCCTTCTTTATGTAACAAACTGAAGATTCATTTATTCCATAATGGAGCCCAACAGCACAGAGTCCTGCAAGGGTCAATTTTTGGAGACCCCCAGTACAACACCGCACTCGCGCAGTACAGGACCGCACCTGCCCGTTAACCCGAGATTATATCAAACATTTGCGCTGCCTACGCCACGGACTGAACCAAGACTAAACCAGGACTAAACCAGGACTGAAACAGGACTCACCGTCAGGACGGGCTTGGAGGTGACCACAGGAGAAAGGAAAAAGTTTGGATCGTGTTTGTGTCTGTGGCGTAACGACAAACCGAGACAACAGAAAAGCCAGTAGCAGCTGAAGTGTGTGTGTTCTTCCTGTCGACTTAAATACATTTGTGTCTCTGTCCAATCAGAACCTTCCCCACCTCCAGACGCTGAGCAGAATTAAATAAAGACGATTTAATGCGTTTTCCATGTACAGTCCCTGACAAAAGTCTTGTCTCTTATCCATTTTGTAGAAACAAAAGCTTATAACTTGACTTTAAATTAATCGATTGGTTTTAGAAATGTCTCATATGAAGCTAAAACCCTCCCAAATTATGCTCAATATACTAAAATAAATTTGCTTCACTGAAGAAAGATTGATCATTTAATGAACACAGAAAGGTCAGATTTTGGCAAGACAAAAGTCTTGTGGCCTTGTCATATGATGCACCCAATCCTAGATTACAGCCTCACCTGTGATCAGTTACTGATCAATCAATTAGTGGGTGTGTATAAAAAGAACCCAGCAGAACCAGACCTTCACATCAACTGCAACTTGACCTCTGACAACAAGCCTAAGATCCACCCTGAGACCAAAGCCTTAATTATCAAGAGGCTGAAGACCAGATCCACTGCTGAGGTGGTGACACCTTCAATGTGTCTCAGCGTCAAGTACAAAGAATAAGAAAAAGATCTGAAATGACTGGAGATGTTTTTGACAAGCCCAGGTCCGGCAGACGCCGCAAGACAACTGCTCTGGAGGACAGTTTGTTGATTCAAAAATCCAAGGCCCCTTTTCCACTGCAGCAGACTCCACCAGGCCTGGTCACCTCAAGTCCCTGTGTCAACCACAACAGTTTGTAGAATTCTGTCTGGAAATGGCCTCCATGGTCGAATCAGTGCACAGAAACCAGCACTAAACAAAAGGCAATTAAAAAACCGTGTGGCATTTGCCAAGGCCCACAGCCTGATAAAAGGATGGACACTGGAAAAATGGCAGAAGGTGGATTTCTCAGATGAATCCTCGGTTGAATTACATCACAGCCGCCGCAAATATTGCAGGAGACCAACTGGAGCCGCATGGATCCAAGATTCACCCAGAAAACAGTTAAGTTTGGTGGCGGTCTGGTTCCATCCAGTCTGGGGGTGTGCGAGACATTTGCAGGGTGGAAGGCAAATATCAATAACCTAAAATATCAAGAAGTATTAGCTCCTCTTACATTCCCAACCATAAAAGGGGTCAAATTTTGCAGCAGGATGTGCTCCATCACATACTTCTATCTCTACATCAGAGTTTCTCAAGGTGAAGAAGATCAAGGTGCTCCAGGACTGGCCAGCCCAGTCACCAGACATGAACATCATTGAGCAGGTCTGGGGTAGAATGAAAGAGGAAGCATGGAAGGCAAAACCAAAGACTCTTGATGAACTCTGGGAGGCTGTAAGACGCTTTCTTTGCTATTCCTGATGACTTCATCAACAAATTGTATGAATCATTGTTGAACCGCATGGATGCGTCCTTCAAGCTCATGGAGTCATACAAGATATTAAATATGGATCTCACAGCACCACGACTTCATTCACTGACGTTATGCAACATATTTTTGTATTTGAAGTAAATTATTTGTTCAATTTTCTGTAGGCGACAAAACTTTTGTCTTGCCAAAAATTTGACCTTTCTGTGTTCATTAAATGATTAATCTTTCTTCAGTGAAGCAAATTTATTTTAGTTTATTGAGCATAATTTGGGAGGGTTTTAGCTTCATATGAGACATTTCTAAAACCAATCGATTAATTTAAAGTCAGGTTATAAGCTTTTGTTTCTACAAAATGGATACAACAGTTGATCTGATTTGTGCTGTTAAACAAGTCTCTCTCAAATAACTTCACAGCCAAAATCTAAACTGCATTCGTCAACAGTTTTTACAGTTAGTCACTCTCACCTTTTTGTTGAAAATCTAACTCCTAAACAGCACCATGAACGCTCACATCGATCGCAGGCTCCTGAAAATGTGCTGCGTTAACCCATTTTGTATGTTTCCCTGGGCACTGCTCTGTCTGAAGCGGTCACCTAATTAGCCGTATAATTAAGCAACGGTGTGCAGACAAGGGAATGGACATGGATGTAGTGTGGCCAGACGTTTTACCCGAGACAGTCCCAGTTTTGAGCCCTGTGTCTCCTGTCCCAGCAGATTTATACAAAACTACTGATTTGTCCCAGTTTTATACAAGAAATGTCCCAGATGTCCCTATTTTTGACCAATTTGATCCCTGCCAACAGTAAAGAAAGGCATACATTGGCTTTTTTTTAAAGGTAAAATACAGAAAAGCTGCTTAAAAATGATCAAAACACAAAAGAAAATGTGACTATACTGGCTCACATTAGTCCTAAGTGCATAACAGTGTTCCTTAATTATGCACTTGTTTCACAATTTTATCATTACCAACTATCTGGTCACAATCATGTCTGGAAAGGTCCTGGTTGGGAATAGAACTTAGAGCTTGTTGCTGAGAGGTGAGAGCAGACAGATGCCCAGATACAGATGGACGCTAGAACTAGTGTTGGGACTAGAGACTCATTTGAACAAACTGAAAGCCCATTTTTACCCTGTTTTCAGATCTGTTCTAATGTTTCCTCATCGCAAACAGACCTGGAGTTGTGTTTTGTTTCATTCACATGTTTAACACACAAACCCTGCACATTTAGGTTCTTCGCTTGAATAGAAAACTCTTGTGATGTCATGTGGTAATTCAGGAAGTGCTCCACAGTGTTTTGAACTCTTCCAGACCGACGGTATCATATGAGTCCAGTCAAGTGGTAACGGAGGGAAACAGGGGCAGATTTTTGACATTCAAATGTCTCTTATTCAGAAACTAGAGGAACTATTGAAATAAGTAAAGTATCAGAATGTAGGAAAGAGTTACACTCCAACAGGGTCAAGTTAAACCTGTGATATTCTTTCAAGTTGTTGACAAAAAATTTAAAAACTCATGTCGGTAACGGAGGGAATGAAATATGCAGCACTTTTTGGGCAATAAATCCAAACAGTGATAACTCTTGGTTCTCACTTACATATCCTTAACAAACTGGTTTGAATATTTGCTTCATATAGTTTTCTACCATATGGTACAAGATTAGGTTGAAAAACCTCTTACTTTTTGAGTAATGAGATTTTTTATTAAGAAAGGTCATGGTAACGGAGGGAAAAGTAACGGAGGGAAAATTGTGCAAACAAGTAGAAGGTGCAGGATTTTACATAATTTGTTGCTTTTTTCTTCTGAATACTTTAATATTACTTCAAAATGAAAGGAAACTATTTCTATAAAATATGTCAGTCCTTCCAAGCAAATTTTTATCATTTTAAATACTTTTTTTTTTTTTTAAATCATGTCCCTTCATCAACAGTTCAAAGATGGAATAACACAAGATATGATGAAATACATCCATTTATTTACATGATTTTCAGGTCTTTGAAATTTGGGAAATAATTTTTGTTCCATGTTTCATACATGGTCTGTTTAAAACATATGGAACTTTAGAACCAAAAATGGTACAGAAAAAAGGTCAACAGTTTGATAAACTAGAGTACATATGTATCTGTTCAATACATTTTTATATCAGATGCATTAACTTGAATTTTTGGCCTTGTTGTTTACTTCTACTTGACCGGGCCCAGATATAATACCTGGGAATATGTTTTAAATAACCGTGCAGAACTTTCCAACCATAAAAGACAGAAACTTTCCTTGAAAAGCTGAGAGTTGAGAGAGCTTTCGAAGCATACTTCTGGAATTATAGGGAAAGAGTGTTCAACAGGAACTTTCCCTTACAGATGGCGCGCTTGGACCTCGGATTTGACGTCACGTCCGAGCTTGAAGCCTTGTTGTTGTTATGTTTTGCGTGTCCCCTTAGCAACCTTATAGACATTAACACCCGTTAAATCAAGTATTTGTTCAATATTGGCCTCACCACAACACAGACTCCCAAACCCACAGGCAGTGATACGATCGCGACAAGATATTGCAGCGATATGAGTGAAATTATCATTTAAACCACCAAAGTGTCCAGACACAATGAAAACACTTCATATTTACACGTCACAGTGGGTGCAGTCAACTTGGATTCTGAGTCGGAATCCTTGCTCCGTCTACTTTTTTCCACCGAGGTCCGAGTCCCAGGAAAAGGAGCGTGTCACACGTGTCGCTAGGCAACTTCCTCAGAAAACCGAATTCCAAAGGATAATGCAGGGTAAGTTTTCCGCCAAACGCATGCGCTTTTGATTGGGCCAAACTTTGCCAAAGAGTGTAGTGAGTCAAAATGGTCGATGTTCTGAGCGTCTGTTTTCAGAACAATTGAAAAAGTCGCTCTAAGTGCAGTTATTTCTCAGATAAATGGAAAATTACACATCTTGGTCTGTGTAATTGCGCATCCCTTGCTTCCTTCTTTTTTATTTTCAGGTTTATCTCAGTCCAAATGTCCAAATCCAAACGTAATAAACCCCATGGAAAATGCAAGAAGTGATGTGTCTCTGTGTCCTGGACCTGACACCAGCTGTTTCCATGACTGACACCAGGAAAGTCATGGGGACATTGCACTTGTTTTTTTGTTTTTGTTTTGAGGCAGTAAGGATATTTTTAGTTTACTTACAAACTTGGACTTTTGCACTTTTGTAGCTAAGGCCCTAAATTAAGTATTTTCTGTCCAAAAAGTCGTTTATACACACGACATCCGAGCCTTAATGATGATTTGGATTATTCACTGTTCCTCTAAAACTTAACTCTCTTGACAAGTCTTTAACGCAGATTATATTTTTGATCTTTGATTTCTAATTGTACATGAATTATTGTCAGTGTTGGGGAGTAACAGATTACATGTACCAGAGTTACGTAATCAGAGTACAAATTATGAGTAACTGTATTCGAGTTACAGTTACTCTTTCAGTGAGTGGTAATTGGATTACAGTTACTTTGTTGAAATAAATTGGATTACACAGCGGTATTTTCCTGTTTTCATATTATGTTTATTTTAATTTTTATTTATTTATTTATATATGTTTTTTTTTTTTTTTTTTTTTTTTTCGGTAATTCCACTCATTGCTGGAAACTAAACCAGGACTAAACTAGATCTAAAACAGGACTAAAACCAGGTCTAAACCAGGACTAAACCAGGACTAAAACCAGGACTAAACCAGACTAAAACAGACTAAAACCAGGACTAAACCAGGACTAAACAGGACTAAACCAGGACTAAAACCAGGACTAAACCAGGACTAAAACCAGGACTAAACCAGGACTAAACCAGGACTAAAACCAGGACTAAAACCAGGACTAAACCAGGACTAAAAGGAACAGGACTAAAACCAGGTCTAAAACCAGGACTAACCCCAGGACTAAAACAGGATTTAACAGGAGTAAAGATGAGCAGATGTGATCTTTTTATTTTCCTTTTAGCAGACAAAACTCATCTTATAAGCAAATCAAGTAATCCAAAGTATTCAGATTACATTACTCACTTTAAGTAATTTAATGGATTACGTTACAAACTACATTTTGGGGTGTGTAATCTGTAATCTGTAGGGGATTACATTTTAAAAGTCACCTTCCCAACACTGCAAATGATGTGTCCATGCAGCTGCAGATCATTTTACTATTTTGAAGTCATTTTCTGATACATGTGAGTCTTTATATCAGGGGGGTCAAACTCATTTTGGTCCGAGGGTCGTAATCCAACCGACTTTGATCCCAAAGTGTCCGGATCAGAAAACTCATGTCATAAAAACCCCAAAAATAACAATAAGTTCAAATATTTGTGCAGAGAAACATAAATCTATTACAGAAATCTTTTTTAATTGATGAACTCTTTCTTTTACAAAATATTATAATATTATGAACAACCTGAAACTATAAGAAAAATGCAGTTTCATCACAATGTTTTAACTTGAACTTGTATGTAAACAGGAATAAGTCAATTTTTGTTGTAAAATCCTGCACTCGGCTCCACTTTTCTCATGTTGGACATTTTTCTGATGAGGGTGTCACGGTCAACAGTCAAAACGATCGTCCTTTAAGAGCGTTTGGAAAGAGACAAGTCTTCATTTGTGCTGCTCTGGTGGGAGGGGCCACGTACAGAGACGCTGGAGACGCTGATTTTACTTAATTGGAAACTTCCCCATCCCCCGACACGTCTTCGCTGGGTTCGTGAAGTCTTAAACTTGAAAAACTGAGGTTCTCACTCAGAGGCTCAGTTAAATTATTCCATGCTGCCTGGGACTCCTTTTTACATCACATCGACTCTTTGACTCTTCCTCAGGATCTGGACGATGTCTCAAATATAGAAAATAACTCTTCTCTCTGTTCCTTCTTCCTTTCCCATGTTTTTCACCTCTATGGGCTCCTTTTCTTCTTTCGCATCCCTACCTCTTACTTTTTAATTGATTTTTAAATCAGTTATTTATTTTTTAATAATAACTAATAATTGATAACTAATTAATCAATTTATTAATAATTATTCATATTTAATTTATTTACTACTATCAATTATATTTGCTTAATCATTATTGGTATTAGTATTATTACTATTTTATTTTTTATTATTTGTTTTATTTTAAATTTTATTTTGGATTGTTTGGCCGGGGGGAGGGGGCGGGGGGGCGGGGGAGGGGGTGTCCTCTCTACTGTCATGTCTATCATGGTATTATTCAAGTGCACTCTGTCTGTTTGGTTGTTAATGTTTAAAATGTTCAATAAACAAAGTTGGAAAAAAAAAAAAAAAAGAGACGCTGGAGACGCTGGAGACGCTGCTGTGATAAACACCACAGAAAATTAACAAGATTCTAATAGAAAATACAATTCAAATATTTTAGTAGAAAATCAGCTAAGGGCCAGATTAAAGGTCTTGGAGGGCCGGATCTGGCCCCTGGGCCGTATGTTTGACACCTGTGCTTTATATGTTCAGCTTTTTTGCAGCGTTGGACATTTAAAGGTTGTATGGAGGATTTTTTTTTGTTTCAAATTGTCAATGATAGATTATAGAATGCAGTCGCCTTGTAATTATGATGACCAAAAAAAAGAGAATAAAAATTCATCAACTCTGGACGTGGTGGGGCTAAACATTTGCCAATAGATAACGACACTGCCTCGTTATCTGTGAGCTGACAGGCTGTCAATCAAACTCCCTACGTTTCTAGTGTAACTGACTTGCCTGCGCCGCCGGTACGTGGTTTACGTACGACTGTCACGTAGTCCACAGACGCAAGACGCACAGACGCTGTTTTACTCCACCAACGCAAAACAGTTCTTAGCGGCTTTTTTTGACCTATATCTTCCTCGCAGTTCGCACAAAGTTTGTTGCAATGGGCGACAAGAATCCAGGAGCAGTTCGCCGCAAAAGAAAGTCCGTTTTTGAGGTCGCTGAAAGAAGAAGACAAGGGGAAAAGCAGCGAAGCCAAACCAAGGTGATTCTTGAAGATTCATTCCAGCGATGGCGCGACTGAAGCAGACGCAGGGTCTAAAGACTGAAGCACTGGTCCACAAATTACTCCTGGACAGGAAACTTCTGCTTATTATGAAAACGTACTTTATTTCCAAGAGCTAGACAAACGTTTTTCAGGACACGAAAGCGATATCCTATGTCTGAAAACGTCATTTTCAAGGCAAAGAAAGAGTCCACTTGCTGCTGCGTGTTGTAGCTAGTTCATTCGCACTGAATCTCCGCGCACTCTTCTCTGCACCCCTTTCCTGCTCCTCTCCCCGCTGCCCGATCCGCTCTTCCCCCTGCTCCTCACTTCTCCGTCTTGTCTAACCAACACTGTAGTTAGTTGTTTACAAGTCATGTGCAGCACCGGCTGTAAACAAACCTGTTTCTGGCGTAAGGAGGAGGAGGGAGGAGGTGTTTCTCCGTAGGAGCTGTAGGGGAGGGGAGGTGGTTTCACACATGCGCAACATTTGAAAAAGGACAAACAGTGGCTGGATTTCTCGTTCCTTGGAAAATCCTCTATACAACCTTTAAAAGGAAAACGTACTGTTAAAATCCTTCTTTTCTATTTTTTTTTTTTTCTCTTTCGGTCCGGACGTCTTTTGCATTCCGAGCGGCTGCGGATCTGCGCCGTCGGTCGAACCGTATCAACTTAAGAAATTGTCATTTAGAAACATCATTTTGTGTGTGTGTAAAAAGCCGGAGCGACGCGGCGTGAATAAAACATGAGCGAGTTTGCACTTCACTTCCTGAGGAGCCTCCTGTCACCGGCCTCCGAGTCGGACACAGACACCAAATGTCATCTGCTCCTCGGAGACGACCGTTAGTCAGGAGCGACGCACACCGAGAGAGAGAGAGAGAGAGAGAGAGAGGAGAGAGAGAGAGAGAGGAGAGAGAGAGAGAGAGAGAGAGAGAGAGTGAGAGAGAGAGAGAGAGAGAGAGAGAAGAGAGAGAGAGAGGGAGGAGAGAAGGGAGGAGAGAGAGAGGAGAGAGGGAGAGAGAAGAGAGAGAGAGAGAGAGAGGGAGAGAGAGAGAGAGAGAGAGAGAGAGAGAGAGAGAAGAGAGAGAAGAGAGAGAGAGAGAGAAGAGAGAGAGAGAGGAGAGAGAGGAGAGAGAGGAGAGAGAGAGACGAGAGAGAGAGAGAGAGAGGGAGGAGAGAGAGGAGAGAGAGAGAGGGAGAGAGAGAGAGAGAGGGAGAGCAAAAGGAGGAGAGAGAGAGATAGAGAGAGACGAGAGAAGGAGAGGAGAGAGGAGAGAGCAGAGAGAGAGAGAGAGAGAGAGAGAGAGGGAGAGAGAGAGATGGGAGAGAGAGAGGAGAGAGAGAGAGAGAGAGAGGAGAAAGAGAGAGAGAGAGAGACTATTGACTTTATAAAGAGAGAGTTTAAACAAGCTACATCACGTCTTTAGGTGTAACCGGGTCAAATTTGACCCGTTGATTTAACTCAGCTGAAAATACTTAAAATCACTAGATATCATCAATATGGTTTTTCCCCTCATAACTAACTTAGTAGTGTTTCATGTCCATGGAAACATTTTATTTTTTTTTAGTTTTTTGGCTGCACAGACCTTTTATCTAAATATACCACTCGTTTTTATTACAAAAACTGATAAATTCACTAATTATATTCCTATAGTGTAAAATTTGTAATATTATATAATTATACTATAACATAATTATTTATATAAATATAAAATTAGATTTATATTAATAAAGTATAATTATATTGGGTGTGAAGAGGCTTGGTGCCATAAACTGTCACTTTTTCTTGACTTGAAGACGTTCCTTTCAGTCTTTGTGACGTCTGGTTCTCCTCACCACATGTCTCTGTTCAGGGTCATACTGAACCTCATCCTCATCCACAGACCTATATATGAAGGACATAACTAACGCTGTAGCCACCGTGTTCCAAATAGAAAGTTCTCCAGAGGCGTCTTCCGGCTCCTTTGACTCTGGCTCAAGTGACTTATGTTAGGATCTTCGCTTCTTCTCTGTACTGCTGCTGTGAAACCTCGTCATTTTGGTCTTAAAATACACGTATTACCGCGACACATGATCCAGATTTTATTTTTTTTTTTTTGGCTGTTTTGTCCGTCCAAAAAAATCCTATTCATAACATATAACCTGGTCTAGATTCACTCTGTAACCGTGATTCATTTGAGCGGTCGCCAACGTGTGGGTGACGTCACACTCACTTAGTCCACTTCTTTTAATTCAGTCTGTGCCTCATCCTTCATCCTCAGATACATCTTCCTCATCTTCACTTTCAATGACCAAATCTGAAATCAGCGCCTCATAAACAGTGAACCTGCTCATGTTGACGAGCTGCAACAGATACAGCTGATATATCTTCACTAAAACCCGTTATATTATGACAAGGTTTATTTAGATTCAAAATGCATAATGTGCGCAAGAAGAGAAGGTTCACGTGGTTGAAGACGACCTTTTTGTGTGTGTGTGGTGGGTTGTGTGTGATGTGGCGTTGTGTGGTGTGTGGTGTGGTGTGTGTGTGTGTTGCGTGGTGGTGGGTATGTGTTGTTGTTGGTGTGCGTGTGTGTGTGCCGTGTGTGTGTGTGGCTGCGTGCGTGTGTGTTGTTGTGTGTTGGTGTGTGTGCGTGGGTGTGTGGGTGTGGTGTGTTTGTTGTGTGTGTGTGTGCGTGTGTGTGTGTGTGTGTTGTGTGTGCGTGCGTGCGTTGTGCATGTGTGTTATGTGTGTGTTGTGGGGCACACTGACCATATTTATCCACAGAGCGCCTTCAGCTTGTAAGTGATCAAAACAGTCCACTATTCTCTGCCGGGTCATTTTGACCCGTACACCACAGATGTCACTTTTTTTTTTCAAGACTTTACATTTTACTAAAATTGTTGAAAATGAATTTGGTTGCGTTAAATAGTTGTGTCTGAGGATTAGATGAAGCCTCATGCTGATACAAAAAAAGCAGATGGCAGTTTTTACATTTACTTGAATAATCTTTTTGAAAAACTTCTGGGTTTAAAATCCTACTAGGGGAGAGAGAGAAAGAGAGAATAAAGAGAGAATAAAGAGAGAGGGGGAAGGAGAAAGAGACGTCTACATCACTCTCTCTCTCTCTCTCCCTCTTTCCAGAACCCTGTCCCTTCTCTCCTCCTTTCTTTCCCTCTCCTCTCTGCCCCTTTTCTTCTCCTCTCTCTCTCTGCCACATCTTTCCTCTCTCTCTCTCTCTCTCTCTGCTATTTCTCGCCTCCTCTCTCTTTTCTCTCCTCTCTCCCCCCTTCTTTCCCCTCTATTTCTCTCTCTCTGCCCCCTTTTGCTCTCTCTGCTCCTTCTTTCTCTCTCTCTCTTCTCTCTCTCTCTTCTCTCTCTCTGTCCCCTCTTTCCTCCTCTCTGCCCCCTTTCTTTTTTACCCCGTCTCTTTCGTCTCTGCTCCTTCTTTCCTCTCTCTCTCTCTTCTCTGCTCCTTCTGTCATCTCTCTCCTCTCTGCCCTTTATTTTCTCTCTCTCTCTCTCTCTCTCTCTCTCTCTCCTCTCTGCCCCCCCCTTTTTTTTAACCCCGTCTCTTTCCTCTCTGCTCAGTCTTTCTTCTCTCTCCTCTTTTGGCTCTTCTTTTCTCTCTCTCTCTCTCTCCTTTCTCTCTCTTCCTCCTCTTTGCCCCTTCTCACCCACTCTCTCTCTCTCTCTCTCTCCCTCCTCTCCGTCTCTCCTCCTCCCTTCCCTCGCTCCGTGGCTCCGTCCGTGGCCCCTGCCCTCGCCCGGGGCCCAGGAGACGATCTAATTGTGAGTGTTATTGATCGGCGCGGTGGCCGTGTGCTGTCCGCGGGGCAAGTGAGATGGATGGAGTTGTCAGCTTGTCATCGCCACGAAAAGGGAGAGAGGGAGCGAGGGAGCGAGGGAGGGAGGGAGGGAGGAGGGAGAGAGAGCAGAACAGAGGGAGGAGGGAGACATGGGGGGGAAGAAAGGAGTCAGTGGGAGAGAGAAGAGAAGAGGAAGGACAAACAAGGGGAGACAAAAATGAAGGAAAGAGAAGGAGCAGGAGAGAGTGAGGGGAGCGAGAGAGAAAGGGAGAGGGGGAGAAAAAATGTGGCAGAGAAGGAGAGGAGAGAGAGAGGGAAAAAAGGGACAGAGAGGAGAGAGAGAGAGGAAAGAAGGAGCAGAGAGAAGGAAGAGAGAGAAAGGAGGGGCAGAAAGGAGAGATAGAGAGAAAAGAATGGACAGAGAGAAGAGAGAGAGGAAAAAAGACAGAGAAGAGAGAAAGAGAAAAGAAGGAGCAGAGAAGAGAGAGAGAGAGAAGAGGAAGGACAAAAAAGGGGAGACAAAAATGAAGGAAAGAGAAGGAGCAGGAGAGAGTGAGGGGAGCGAGAGAGAAAGGAGAGAGAGGAGTGAGAGAGGGGGAGAAAAATGTGGCAGAGAAGGAGGAGAGAGAGAGAGAGGGAAAGAAGGAGGAGAGAAGGGGTGTAGAGGGGCAGAGAGAGAAGGGAGATATGGAAGAAAGAGGGAGGAGAGACAGTTAGAGAGAGAGAGAAGAAGGGACAGAGAGGAGAGAGATGGCATAAAAAGAGGGCAGAGAGGAAAGGGAGGAGAAAAGAAGGGACAGAGAGTAGAGAGAGAGAGAGAGGAAAGAAAGAAGAAAGAAGAGAGAGAGAGAGAGAGAGGGGAAAGAAGGAGAAGAGAGAGAGAGAGAAAGAGCAGAGAGAAGGAAGAGAGAGAGAAAAGAAGGGACAGAGAGAAGAGAGAGAGGAAAAAAGACAGAGAAGAGAGAGAGAGAGAGAGAGAGAGAGAGAGAGCAGAGAGAGAGAGAGGAAAGAAGAGAGAGAGAGGAAAGAAGGAGCAGAGAGAAGAAAGAGAGAGAGGAAAGACAGAGAAGAGAGAGCGAGAGAAGAGAGAGAGAGAGGAGGAAATAAGGGACAAAGAGGAAAGAGGGAGCAAAGAAGGGCCAGAGAGGAGAGAGAGAGCAAAAAAGGGGACAAGTGGAGAGAGAGAGAGAGGAAAGAAGAGATGAAGAGGAGAGAGAAATAGAAGGGAAAGACGGGGGGACAGAGAGAGAGGAGGAAATACGGGGCAGAGAGGAGAGAAAGAGAGAGGAGTGAGAGAGGGGAGAGGGGGAGACAAAAATGTGGCAGAGAAGGAGGGGAGAGAGAGAGAGAGAGGGGGAAAGAAAGAGGAGAGAAGGGGTGTAGAGGGGCAGAGAGAGAAGGGAGATACGGAAGAAAGAGGCAGGAGAGGGAGAAAGAGAGAGGAGGAAAGAGGGATGGAGGGATGGAGGGATGGAGGGAGGGAGGAGGGGAGAGGCAGAGGTTAAAGAGCCTGTGAGCTGCTGCTGCTGTTTCCCAGTGACTTTGAACTGAAGGCGTCCGACTTCACACTCAACAAACAAACTCTCACTCTGTTGTGTTTTGCGCTTTTGTGTGTGTGTGTGTGTGTGTGTGTGTGTGTCAGGGTTCCCACGGTCATGGAAATCCTGGAAAAGGCATGGAATTTTGTAAATTCAATGAAAGTTTTGGAAAAGTCATGGAATTTTAATATCTGGGTCTGGTCAAGTGGTAACGGAGGGAAACAGGGGCAGATTTTTGACATTCAAATGTCTCTTATTCAGAAACTAGAGGAACTATTGAAATAAGTAAAGTATCAGAATGTAGGAAAGAGTTACACTCCAACAGGGTCAAGTTAAACCTGTGATATTCTTTCAAGTTGTTGACAAAAAATTTTAAAAACTCATGTCGGTAACGGAGGGAATGAAATATGCAGCACTTTTTGGGCAATAAATCCAAACAGTGATAACTCTTGGTTCTCACTTACATATCCTTAACAAACTGGTTTGAATATTTGCTTCATATAGTTTTCTACCATATGGTACAAGATTAGGTTGAAAAACCTCTTACTTTTTGACTCATGAGATTTTTTATTAAGAAAGTTCATGGTAACGGAGGGAAAAGTAACGGAGGGAAAATTGTGCAAACAAGTAGAAGGTGCAGGATTTTACATCATTTGTCGCTTTTTCCTTCCAAATACTTTAATATTACTTCAAAATGAAAGGAAACTATTTCTATAAAATATGTCAGTCCTTCCAAGAAAATTTTTATCATTTTAAATACTTTTTTTTTTTTTTAAATCATGTCCCTTCATCAACAGTTCAAAGATGGAATAACACAAGATATGATGAAATACATCCATTTATTTACATGATTTGCAGGTCTTTGAAATTTGGGAAATAATTTTTGTTCCATGTTTCATACATGGTCTGTTTAAAACATATGGAACTTTAGAACCAAAAATGGTACAGAAAAAAGGTCAACAGTTTCATAAACTAGAGTACATATGTATCTGTTCAATACATTTTTATATCAGATGCATTAACTTGAATTTTTGGCCTTGTTGTTTACTTCTACTTGATTGGGCCCATTTCTTTCACACAACTCCAGTGTTCTGTTCAGTTCTCGTGAGTCTGTTCTGATTATTTCTGAATGTCTGCACCTTTTGTTTAAAAGAGACGACAATAAATGCAATGACAGGATTTTGAATGTTCAAAAACTATAATCCCAAACCATAAGGTGAGTGGAAAGAGTTAACGTTTCATATTTAGCCCTAAAAGTCTGATCAATTCTACACATGTAGGTGCTGTAAAGTCATGGAAAATTCACTTTAGGTCATGAAAAAGTCATGGAAATGTTTTGAAATTTAATCAGTGAGAAAGAGTGGGACCCCTGTTTTTTTGCGTTGTGTTTTTTTGCGTTGTGTTTTTTTGCGTTGTGTTTTTTTGCGTTGTGTTTTTTTGCGTTGTGTTTTTTTGCGTTGTGTTTTTTTTGCGTTGTGTTTTTTTGCGTTGTGTTTTTTTGCGTTGTGTTTTTTTGCGTTGTAGGTTTTTTTGCGTTGTGTTTTTTTGCGTTGTGGTTTTTTTTGCGTTGTGGGTTTTTTTGCGTTTTTTTTGCGTTGTGTTTTTTTGCGTTGTGTTTTTTTGTGTTGTGTTTTTTTGCGTTGTGTTTTCAGGTTTGATCACAAAACTGGACTCGGACACATCAGTGAGATGAGACATTTGAAATGTAAAATTCAAAACAGCTTAAGGCCGCCACACACGACAGTTTTGTTCTTAAATGTTTTTTAAACGTGCAACAAAAAGCCCAAACCACAGACAGAGGAGAATCTTCTGAGACTAGATGACTGCAGTGGGATCTGTCTGCAGACCACAGGATAGAAAGTTGTGAGCGAGATCACATCAACTGTTTCCTGTCTACAGTAAAACCACTCACTCTGAGACTCTTGAGTGTTCAAAGATCAGACTCTGCACTTCTAGTTTGGATCCAAGTCAGAACTGTTATTATTATTTGAGAAATGTGGTGCAAAACTTCAGATACAGGATTTTTAAATAAAAAAAAGACTGGATATACTTCCTGGCAGAATGTAGGAAGTCGAGTCTATCACCAGTCTGCAGCTTCACCCCTCACCCCAGAACTACTATCAAACTGGATGAACAGCACGGTTTTGTGGACTGGATGTCATTATTTATGGACGACAGTTTCCATGGATAATGTGGATGAGATGCTGCACTTTAAATTTAACACTTTTCTCTAAAGTCTATTAATAGTTTATAAAGTATTATTTTCAATGGCGACGGTGGCAGTGTGCGATTAGTCAACGCAGAACTATCATTCGGCCTTAAGGGGAGTGGCTTATGCCCAAGGGGAGTGGCTTATGCCCAAGGGGAGTGGCTTATGCCCAAGAGGAGTGGCTTATGCCCAAGGGGAGTGGCTTATGCCCAAGGGGAGTGGCTTATGCCCAAGGGGAGTGGCTTATGATCATGTGCTGATGTCCAAATGTCCGAGACCGTACCAGCTGCACCATCTGGATGTCAGTGCTCCCCCTGCAGGTGGAGAGGGGCAGAGCAGAGGCAGTGTGTCCTGGAGCAGAGCAGAGGATGGTGCTGAACACAGAGCTGATGTCCACAAACAGGAGTCTGGTCTTGGTTCCCGTGGAGTCCAGGTGCTGCAGGGTCAAGTGGAGGGCCAGGTTTATGACGTGTTCTGCAGACCTGTGGGCTCTGTAGCCCCTGAACTAGTTCTGTTTGTCAGGTTTTTAAGACAGTGTGAGACACCTCGAGGGCTTTTAAATGTGCAGGTTTAGTGAAAGTAAAAGCACTGCAGGTGATCTGGAGGAGGGACATGATGAAAAATACACCTGCAGTCCCCAAATACACATTTTACCCATGATGCACGTCAGCTGGCCTCAAAAAAGACCTGCTCCTCGTGTGTGTCTCACTGAAGCAGCTGTGTCCATGTGTCCACACACACAGTGGTCACGTCCCTGGCCGTGGACTCATAGAGACGTGTGAGAAATGTCTCCAGCGATTGGAGGAGCAGTGAATGAGCGTCACATCAGCAGAGAGGAGTCGTATTACACGCACCATTAGCCCCAAATCTAACACAGGAGCTCCGAGCGCAGGCTGGAGCCCGGGACCTGCCGGAGCCAAAGGTAAACAAGAGCTGTGACTTTCACTCAGACGCCCTGTGCACATCTGGAGGGAGGTGGGGACTTTGAGTTTGGAATCTTTCTGACCCCATCAACCAACAAACTAAAGTAGGACTGAAAATGACAGATTCATATTTCGATTAAATGACTTGGTGTATATGAAGTATTGAAAATCAGACACTAATGAGTAGTAAAACAACACAACAGACGACACAAATGAAGCTTTCCTGAATGTCTTTAGAATGATCTGGAGCTGTATCAGAACAAGTAGAAGACATAGAGTGCGTTTACATGCACATCAATAACCCGGTTATGATCGGGTTTTTTGAGTATCCCGGTTTCTTGATGGTGCATGTAAACGCAGTAACCCGGTTTCAGTAACCCGGTTATTATAAACCGTGTTACTGTAGCTGGTTTATTCCGATAGTAACCAGGATACTTGTGGCATGTAAACGCAGTATCCCGGTTACTGCAACATAAAGTTGAGTGCGCATGCGTCCAAAAGACACTTTCCAGCCTTTCACCACAACAGTAGCGACATAAATAAATTGACCAACATAAATAAAGTGACCAAACGAGTGAAATGACTGTAAAATTAAGAGCTGCGCTAAACCTGCACATGTACAATCTGCACTCGTGTGACGCTGAAAAGCTAAAACATGAACTATCTCCTATACTCTATACGCACAGAACACACTCACCATCATTAGCACCTCTTCTGTCACAGAAATAACACACATAATCCACAGAGTCGTGTCATTTAGTCCAAAAGAAACTGATCACATCAGCGGCGCAAGGAGCGAGTTGTTTTTATCGCCGCTAACAGTTTATGCTAATTAGCCAAACGGTCTTAAGTTTCGTTTCTGTAAAACGTAAACAAATGTGATCAGAGCTGAATGATCTGATCAAACGGGCTGATGTGTCTATAGTGTTTATGGTTTATATGTTGTAAAGTTGAGTTTATTTATGCAGAAGATTTTAATGAAGAATCTGCACAGTGGATTGTGGGAGATCTCGTAGCTCCTTAGCTTCTTATGCTAAAGGAGCTCACGGTTTGTATTTTTCCTGGTTTATGAAATTGATTTAAGTTAATTTTTGCACCTGCGCATTTGTAAGATTATGTCAAGAAACCGGGATACTCCATTTGATCATGTACACGCGGATATGAGTGTCCCTGTTTCTCAGTGCTCATGTAAACGCAGTAACACGAACACTGACAGAACAGGGATATGGCTAATAACTGGGTTATTGATGTGCATGTATACACACTCATAGACTAGTATAGACACATGGACCATCATGGAACCTACTATTGCACACATATAAAACACATGGGAACAGAAAAGAAAGAACTACCATTTAATGCTGAAAATGACATTCTATTGTGTGAAAGAGTGCATTGTGGTATAAGAATTATTGAGTATTGAGTCTTTTCCCTAGTTACTCAGGTTGGCGCCACCTAGTGTCTCCACTCAATTTCATTTCTCTCCAGTGACTGGGTCAGGAATCAGAATACACTAGAACGTTTGCAGAAACCTTGGAAGTTGAAGCCATGATGTCAAACTCGTCGTGTTTGTCTGGGTCCCTTTTGTGGAACAGCACGACAGTAAACAAAGCCTTGAGACGGATGTAGACGAAGACAGACATTCTGTGTTGGCAACGATTCCCCAGATCGAGGATTTAAAGCTGGAACAAAGAGAATGTTTGATGAATTTTATCAAGGGGAAAGACGTTATTGCCCTTCTTCCTACAGGATTTAGCGCATTATATACGTCACGACCAAATAGCAAAGATTGGTTAAATAAAAAAAGTAAATGCCTACTGTCGGGTGAATGAATCCTAATGCTGTGAGGTCAGATGGTTTCCACAAAGTGAAACCGCCGGATGAATCAGGCTATTCCTTAAGAGTGAACTAGACACATTTTTCTGAAATACATGGGGAAAATTTTGTATAGATTTTAAAATACTAGATGCTCTGCAGTGTGGCAAAGTCTCCTCCTATTCTGTCTTTCAAAGGCAGAACGCAGTAACGTCATGTTTGGTCAAAAATGAATTCATGTCATTTTGTTTGTATTTGAGAGCTTCTTTATCATGGGAATAAATATCCTGAAAAATATTGAGCTCAAAATTGACCTTTGACCCTTATTTGTCAGTTCCTGTTCTCTGCCTTTGGGTCCAGTCAAGTGGTAACGGAGGGAAACAGGGGCAGATTTTTGACATTCAAATGTCTCTTATTCAGAAACTAGAGGAACTATTGAAATAAGTAAAGTGTCAGAATGTAGGAAAGAGTTACACTCCAACAGGGTCAAGTTAAACCTGTGATATTCTTTCAAGTTCAAGACAAAAATTTTTAAAACTCATGTCGGTAACAGAGGGAATGAAATATGCAGCACTTTTTGGGCAATAAATCCAAACAGTGATAACTCTTGGTTCTCACTTACATATCCTTAACAAACTGGTTTGAATATTTGCTTCATATAGTTTTCTACCATATGGTACAAGATTAGGTTGAAAAACCTCTTACTTTTTGACTCATGAGATTTTTTATTAAGAAAGGTCATGGTAACGGAGGGAAAAGTAACAGAGGGAAAATTGTACAAACAAGTAGAAGGTGCAGGATTTTACATCATTTGTCAACTTTTTTCTTCTGAATACTTTAATATTACTTCAAAATGAAAGGAAACTATTTCTATAAAATATGTCAGTCCTTCCAAACAAATTTTTATCATTTTAAATACTTTTGTTTTTTTAATCATGAACCTTCATCAACAGTTCAAAGATGGAATAACACAAGATATGATGAAATACATCCATTTATTTACATGATTTTCAGGTCTTTGAAATTTGGGAAATAATTTGTGTTCCATGTTTCATACATGGTCTGTTTAAAAACATATGTACTCTAGTTTAATGAAAACTGTTGACCTTTTTTCTGTACCAGTTTTTAAACTAGAGTACATATGTATCTGTTCAATACATTTTTATATCAGATGCATTAACTTGAATTTATGGCCTTGTTGTTTACTTCTACTTGATTGGACCCATTTCTTTCACACAACTCCAGTGTCTGTTCAGTTCTTGTGAAGTCTGTTCTGATTATTTCTGAATGTCTGCACCTTTTGTTTAAAAGAGACGACAATAAATGCACTGACAGGATTTTGAATGTTCAATGACACATCCACGCAGCATGGTTTAGCCCTGGTTTTTTAGTCCTGAGTTTTTAGTCCTGGTTTTTGATCTGGTTTAGATCTAGCTTTAGACCTGCTTTTAGTCCTGGTTTAGTTTTGGTTTTAGAACCTGGTTTAGACCTTGTTTTAGTCCTGGTTTTAGACCTGGTTTAGATCTAGTTTAGACCTGCTTTTAGCTTTTAGTCCTGTTTTAATCCTGGTTAAGACCTGGTTTTAGACCTGGTTTTAGTCCTGGTTTTTAATCCTGGTTTTAATCCTGGTTTAGACCTGGTTTAGACCTGGTTTAGTTCTGGTTTAATTTAGGAATTACCCGGGGGGGAATAGCCCAAAATGTGAAAACAGGAAAATCCATTTATTTCAACAAAGTAACTGTAATCCAATCACCACTCACTGAAACAGTAACTGTAACCAAATACAGTTACTCCTAATTTGTACTCTGATTACTTAACTCTGGTACATGTAATCTGTTACTCCCTGACACTGTCGGACACACACCGGGCATGTGCTTGAGCCGGCATTGCATCATGTTTAAAGCGTTTGCTGTGACCTGTGATCAACCAGCGCTCTGCTCGGACGAGAGCTGAAGCAGAGACGGAGAAAGACAGCGCCCCCTCTCTGCTCTTTCACGAAACTGCAAATCAGACGAGAAATCTGGGTGAAATATTGGACTCGGACTTGAACTTAAAGGTTGTATAGAGGATTTTCCAAGGAACGAGAAATCCAGCGACTGTTTGTCCTTTTTCAAATGTTGCGCATGAGTGAAACCCCCCCCCTCCCCTACAGCTCCTACGTAGAAACGCCTCCTCCCTCCTCCTCCTTACGCCAGAAACAGGTTTGTTTACAGCCGCTGCACATGACTTGTAAACAACTAACTACAGTGTTGGTTAGGCAAGACGGAGAAGTGAGGAGCAGGGGGGAGCGGACATCAGGCAGCGGGGACGGAGGAGCAGGAAAGGGGTGCAGAGAAGAGTGCGCGGAGATTCAGTGCGAATGAACTAGCTACAACACGCAGCAGCAAGCGGACTCTTTCTTTGCCTTGAAAATGACGTTTTCAGACATAGGATATCGCTTTCGTGTCCTGAAAAACGTTTGTCTCGCTCTTGGAAATAAAGTACGTTTTCATAATAAGCAGAAGTTTCCTGTCCAGGAGTAATTTGTGGACCAGTGTGTCAGTCTTTAGACCCTTCGTCTGCTTCAGTCGCGCCATCGCTGGAATGAATCTACAAGAATCACCTTAGTTTGGCTTCGCTGCTTTTCCCCTTGTCTTCTTCTTTCAGCGAACTCAAAAACGGACTTTCTTTTGAGGCGAACTGCTCCTGGATTCTTGTCGCCATTGCAACAAACTTTGTGCGAACTGCGAGGAAGATATAGGTCAAAAAAAGCCGCTAAGAACTGTTGCGTTGGTGGAGTAAACAGCGTCTGTGCGTCTTGCGTCTGTGGACTGCGTGACAGTCGTACGTAAACCACGTACCGGCGGCGCAGGCAAGTCAGTTACACTAGAAACGTAGGGAGTTTGATTGACAGCCTGTCAGCTCACAGATAACGAGGCAGTGTCGTTATCTATTGGCAAATGTTTAGCCCCACCACGTCCAGAGTTGATGAATTTTTATTCTCTTTTTTTTGGTCATCATAATTACAAGGCTACTGCATCTTTATAATCTATCATTGACAACTTGAAACAAAAAAAAAAACAAAAAAAATCCTCCATACAACCTTTAAACAACCACCAAATCAACAACATAAGGTGTTCTGTCTAAAGCAGACTGTCCGTGTGTTTGTCTCAGGGAGGTGAGACGCTCGAACATCCTGCTCACTGTGGGACAGCTGCACTCATCCACAACTCTGCCTCTCAGGGACGAGAACTAAAAAAGCACGAGCAGAAGCGTCATGTGCTGCTGTGTCTTAAAATAAAAAAGATACAGCAGCTTTGTCTGTGTGTTTAAAGTTCATTCACCTTCTGCAGACTCATTAAGATCAGACTCAGGGTGTTTTCACACCGACAGTATTTGTTGCACCAAACGGTCCATTCGAACCAAAAGTGGTTAGTTCGGTTCGTTTGCGTTGGTGTGAAAGCGTCAATCGGACTCGGACCCGAACCAAATCAAGCGGACCGAGACCGCAAAAAAGAGGTGGTCTCGGTTCGCTTGAATCTGCACCAAATGACCAACTTTGGTGCGGTTCCTCTGGTGTGAACGCGAACCCGGGTCCAAACCATAGACAGTATGGACAAACGGACTATTCGAAATGCATCATGGGAGGGACACGCGTCTCCTCTGCCTGAAATGACGCTGTACGACTCCAGCGCAGTAACAGATTGTTGTCCAGACGCAGACGCGATTCATTTTCGAATCATTTTACCAACAATGGCCAATACAGAGAATGAAACACACGAAGATCAGAGCAAGTATCAGTGTGCGAACGTGTGGCTCCAGAGTGAGTCAAAACTTGGGGGTGCGTCCCCCTGTTCGGGACCTACACGCACAGAGACGACCCGGTGTTCCCCCTGATCACACAGCAACCAACATTTGTTATTTTAGGCTTTAATTAACCAAATAATTTCATGGCAATAGGCAATCGCCCATTCAATTGATACAACTTAAAAAAGTCCCTGTTTTTAGCCTAGTGTGAGAAATACAGTCGGACTAGATCCAAACCAGAGTCCCGAACCAGCGGGGGCAGCTCCAGTTCAGGCCGGGCTCAAAGGAGCTGGAGCGGGGAGCCTCGACCTGAGGAAGCCCGTCCCCAGGAAGAACCAAATGCGCAGAGGACGGACGCTCAGAACAACATATAACAAACCAAACTGGACTCACGCTTCTGTCCGGATGCTGCACCACCTCGGAACCAGCCGCGGTTCTTGAGCGCGGAGAACAGGAGCAGCGCCCGGACCTGTAGTCCACAGCGCATTCTCGCTTTTCCCGCACGGAACCAACGCGCAGACGAACGTACCCGCTCAGACCCAGTCATTGTGCACTGGTCTTGCTCGCCACCGTTTGGAACCAGCACATGGAGGACAGAGCCTCCGGACCATCTGACCAACGAACTTGTAACAGACCAAGGACCAGACCCCAGCCCCGTCCTGAGGAGCTGTTGGCTGCTGTTGTTACCCGAACTCTGGGCTGATGCGGTGAGTTTGTACAAAGTTCTACATGTTGCTGTTTTATGAGTTCATGGTGATAATTTGAGATGAGGACGGCCCGTGGTATTAACAGGAACATCGGTGTTGATAACTGGAGTATCGCTGTTTTACCGGGAAACAGAGACACGTCAATCGAACCAGTTTTGGTTCGTTTGCCGGTGTGAACGCGAACACACTGGAGTGTATTTGCTACATAATAACAATTTTATTGCCTGGTGCGAACCAAATAATCGAACTAGCGGTGTGAAAACGACCTCAGACTCAGACTCAGACTCAGACTCAGACTCAGACTTAGACTCAGACTCAGACTCAGACTCAGACTCAGACTCAGACTCAGACTTTAGACTCAGACTCAGACTCAGACTTTTAGACTCAGACTCAGACTTTAGACTCAGACTCAGACTCAGACTTTAGACTCAGACTCAGACTCAGACTCAGACTTTAGACTCAGACTCAGACTCAGACTCAGACTTTAGACTCAGACTTTAGACTCAGACTCAGACTCAGACTTTAGACTCAGACTCAGACTCAGACTTTAGACTCAGGTCGTTTTCACTCCGCTAGTTCGATTATTTGGTCCGCACCAGGCAATAAAATTGTTATTATGTTAGCAAATACACTCCAGTGTGGTCCGCGTTCACACCGGCAAACGAACCAAAACTGGTTCGATTCACGTGTCTCTGTTTCCCCGGTAAAACAGCGATACTCCAGTTATCAACACCGATGTTCCTGTTAATACCACGGGCCGTCCTCATCTCAAATTATCACCATGAACTCATAAAACAGCAACATGTAGAACTTTGTACAAACTCACCGCATCAGCCCAGAGCTCGGGTAACAGCAGCAGCGCTCACAGACGCGCAGCTCCTCAGACGGGGCTGGGGTCTGGTCCTTGGTCTGTTACAAGTTCGTTGGTCAGATGGTCCGGAGGCTTCATCCTCCATGTGCTGGTTCCAAACGGTGGCGAGCAAGACCAGTGCACAATGACTGGGTCTGAGCGGGTTACGTTCGTCTGCGCGTTGGTTCCGTGCGGGAAAGAGAATGCGCTGTGGACTACAGGTCCGGGCGCTGCTCCTGTCCTCCGCGCTCAAGAACCTTGGCTGGTTCCGCGGTGGTGCAGCATCCGGACAGAAGCGTGAGTCCAGTTTGGTTTGTTATATGTTGTTCTGAGCGTCCGTTCTCCGCGCATTTGGTTCTTCCCGGGGAAACCGCTTCCTCAGGTCGAGGCTCCCCGCTCCAGCTCCTCTGAGCCCGGCCTGACCGGAGCTGTCCCCGCTGGTTCGGGACTCTGGTTTGGATCTAGTCCGACTGTATTTCTCACACTAGGCTAAAAGCATTGACTTTTTTAAGTTGTATCAATTGAATGGGCGATTGCCTATTGCCATAAAATTATTTGGTTAATTAAAGCTAAAATAACAAATGTTGTTGCTGTGTGATCAGGGGAACACCGGGTCGTCTCTGTGCGTGTAGGTCCCGAACAGGGAGACGCACCCCCAGTTTTGACTCACTCTGGAGCCACACGTTCGCACACTGACTTGCTCTGATCTTCGTGTGTTTCATTCTCTGTATTGGCCATTGTTGGTAAAATGATTCGAAAATGAATCGCGGCTGCGTCTGGACAACAATCTGTTACTGCGCTGGAGTCGTACAGCGTCATTTCAGCAGAGGAGACGCGTTGTCCCTCCCATGATGCATTTCGAATAGTCCGTTTGTCCATACTGTCTATGGTTTGACCCGGGTTTCACGTTCACACCAGAGGAACCGCACCAAAGTTGGTCATTTGGTGGATTCAAGCGAACCGAGACCACCTCTTTTTTGCGGTCTCGGTCCGCTTGATTTGGTTCGGGTCCGAGTCCGATTGACGCTTTCACACCAACGCAAACGAACCGAACTAACCACTTTTGGTTCGAATGGACCGTTTGGTGCAACAAATACTGTCGGTGTGACTCAGACTCAGACTCAGACTCAGACTTTAGACTCAGACTCAGACTTAGACTTAGACTCAGACTCAGACTTAGACTCAGACTCAGACTCAGACTCAGACTCAGACTCAGACTCAGACTCAGACTTAGACTCAGACTCAGACTCAGACTAGACTTTAGACAGACTCAGACTCAGACTCAGACTTAGACTCAGACTCAGACTCAGACTCAGACTCAGACTTTAGACTCAGACTCAGACTCAGACTCAGACTCAGACTCAGACTCAGACTGACTCAGACTCAGACTTTAGACTCAGACTTTAGACTCAGACTTTAGACTCAGACTTTAGACTCAGACTCAGACTTTAGACTCAGACTCAGACTCAGACTCAGACTTTAGACTCAGACTTTAGACTCAGACTTTAGACTCAGACTTTAGACTCAGACTCAGACTTTAGACTCAGACTTGCTTCACCTCAGATCTAACAAACATCAACACTTACAGATTCTACGTGTGTGAAACTGCTCCTCATGACCAGTGTCGGGGAGTAACAGATTACATGTACCCGAGTTACGTAATCAGAGTACAAATTATGAGTAACTGTATTCAGTTACAGTTACTGTTTCAGTGAGTGGTAATTGGATTACAGTTACTTTGTTGAAATAAATGGATTACATGGCAGTATTTTCCTGTTTTCTTTTTTTTTTTTTTTTCTTTTTTTTTTAGTAATTCCACTCATTGCTGGACACTAAACCAGGACTAAAACCAGGTCTAACCTAGATCTAAACCAGGACTAAACCAGGACTAAATCAGGATTGATCCAGAACTGAACCCAGGTCTAAACCAGGACTAAAACCAGGTCTAACCTAGATCTAAACCAGGTCTAAACCAGGACTAAAACCAGGTCTAACCTAGATCTAAACCAGGACTAAACCAGGACTAAAACCAGGTCTAAACCAACTAAACCAGTCTAAACCAGGACTAAAGGTAAACCAGGACTAAAACAGGTCTAACCTACATCTAAACCAGGACTAAACCAGGATTAAAACCAGGTCTAAACCAGGACTAAACCAGGACTAAAACCAGGTCTAACCTAGATCTAAACCAGGTCTAAACCAGGACTAAAACCAGGTCTAACCTACATCTAAACCAGGACTAAACCAGGATTAAAACCAGGTCTAAACCAGGTCTAAACTAGATCTAAACCAGGATTAAAACCAGGTCTAACCTAGATCTAAACCAGGACTAAACCAGGATTAAAACCAGGTCTAACCTAGATCTAAACCAGGACTAAACCAGGATTAAAACTAGGACTACGGTTAAGGAAAGTCTGGGCTTTTTATTGTCTTTTAGCAGACGAAACATCTTATGTGAAGATATCCGAGTCTTTGCTTCTCTACAGAAAATCAAGTAATCCAAAGTATTCAGATTACATTACTCACTTTAAGTAATTTAATGGATTACGTTACAAACTACATTTTGGGGGATGTAATCTGTAATCTGTAGGGGATTACATTTTAAAAGTCATCTTCCCAACACTGTTTGTGGGTGGTGCGGCTTTGTATTTTACTGAAGTCGTACTGGGACACCCGAGTGGACTCGTGTATGGGGGGCTCTGGATTGTGGGCGCGCGGTCGTTTTTTGATGCGTCTAATAGCCCGGAAAATACGGTATTATTAAGGCAGCTCTATTCACAATAAACCGTATGTGCACAGAAAGTAGGTCACTGTTTCTGTCGCTCACTGTTTAACGCGACAACTTCTGTAGGACAAAAATATTTCTTAATACAGATGAGGAGAGTTAAAACAAAGATCTGCATCAATACTGTTGGAATAAAGTTATGATGTAATACAGTACAATACAATCAGTGTTTTAAAATGTAATCCCCTACAGATTACAGATTACATACCCCAGAATGTAGTTTGTAACGTAATCCATTAAATTACTTAAAGTGAGTAATGTAATCTGAATACTTTGGATTACTTGATTTGCTGATTAAAAATATTATTGATAGAAGACGAGGAAACACGTCCACGCAGCGTGATTTAGTCCTGTTAAATCCTGGTTTAGTCCTGTTTTAGTTCTGATTTAGTCCTGATTTAGTCCTGTTTTAGACCTGGTTTAGATCTAGTTTAGACCTGGTTTTAGTCCTGGTGTAGTCCTGGTTTAGACCTGGTTTAGTCCTGTTTTAGTCCTAGTTTAGACCTGGTTTAGATCTAGTTTAGACCTGGTTTTAGTCCTGGTGTAGTCCTGGTTTAGACTTGGTTTAGTCCTGATTTAGACCTGGTTTAGTCCTGTTTTAGTCCTAGTTTAGACCTGGTTTAGATCTAGTTTAGACCTGGTTTAGTCCTGTTTTAGTCCTGATTTAGTCCTGTTTTAGACCTGGTTTAGATCTAGGTTAGACCTGGTTTTAGTCCTGGTTTAGACCTGGTTTAGATCTAGTTTAGACTTGGTTTTAGTCCTGGTTTAGTGTCCAGCAATGAGTGGAATTACTAAAAAAAGAAAAAAATAAATATATGAAAACAGGAAAATACCACCATGTAATCCATTTATTTCAACAAAGTAACTGTAATCCAATTACCACTCACTGAAACAGTAACTGTAACTGTATACAGATACTCATA